>NC_064756.1:43342132-43449632 GCF_011397635.1 Epinephelus fuscoguttatus | reverse complement strand
TTGGTGTAAATTTCTGGATTTTTTTATAATGCAATATTATATATAATATAATATTGCAAGAAAAAATAGTGTGTTGCGCTTACAGACTAGAAATTTTGATTTCAAACGGATCATCATAGTTTGAATATTAAGCAGATATGAAGTTTGACAGTCCTAGTGCCCAGACCTGTTCTGACTTGATAGGAGAACAGGTGTCTTCCAAGTGTTGCTGAAAGTCACAGGACATTGCTGGATTTTTAGCTTTTTCCACAACACACAGCAGCAGAGTTCAAGGAGTACTGCTTTATTTGAGCAGTTCAAACGTGCTTTTATTTTCCTGATGAATTTGGTTGTTGGAGCTTTTGGGAGTACTTTGAATGAGTCATAAATCTGTGCAGCCCTGCAATCTGCCTCTGTGGCTGTGTAGCCTGAAGGCTGTGATGTCCTTTCTTTTCTCTTTGGATGTGATCATGTGGGACAGCAGCTGCCCAGAGATCAGAGAAGCTTGTGACCAGGAGGTTGTTGGTTGCACTCCCAAGACCTGCCATTTTCTCTGTGTTTGTGTAGAACTGTGTGAATGTGAAGCACAGACTTGGTTGATGTTAAAAGGCCTGCTGGTAGTGTCTCAGTTTTCAGCAGCCTTGCATCACTGCACCTCTCCTCAGTGTGTCCTCTTCCTCCTCATCCCTCTGCAGGCTCAAGCAGCATGAGGTTTGCTACTGCTGCACTACATCACTAGGTGTGATGGATTACTACAGGGTGTGTGTATAATGTGTGTATATGTGTGTGTGTGCAGCTCTAACCAGGCTCCAGGGACTGAGATGTGACTTCGGCATGGCTGTGCTCTGATAACGGTAATTACCCATTGTTGGATTCTGTACATCCTCTACTATGTACTTGACTTGGCTATTGACTGCCTCTGGACAGCACACACACACACACACACACACACACACACACACACACTCACACTCACACTCACACTCTCTCTCTTTCTCACTCACTCACTCACTCACTCACTCACTCACTCACTCACTTTATTTCCTGACCTTTTTTCCCTTAATTTCTCTGGCTGAAATAGGGCCAGCCAACCAGTCCTTCAGATTTGTGTAAAAGCTCTGTAATTGGTCTACAGTGACTGGGCCTGTCACAAAAATAAATGTGTAATTTAAAGTGCTTAAGTACAGTGACATTTCCCCATGTATTTTATTGCCTTAAAAGTACAAGGACACTGTCATCCCTGACACAGTATCATTTAATTTATTATTCATGATGCTGTGAACAGTTCATGATATTTGCAGTCTTTATCTCTGTTGCATTCTACAGCCATTGTTACAGACAGTAAGCACTGACATATTGTCTTTTATCCTACATATGGCTGAATTATGTTGTCAGATGGCCTCAGGGCAAACACTTGCTGTAGAGCTCCTATTTACACCCCAAACTCCCAGCTTCCTATACTTTATATGTGTACCTTGTAGTAGGGCTGAGCAGTTGATTAACATTTATTTTCAATTACAAATTTCAGTCCCCACAATTATGAAAGCAAGACTGTCGAGAAAAACATGTTTATTGCTTCTCATTCCATTTCACAACAATACTTTTGTTTTGTCTTGTGTTACAAATCCAGCACTCGGGTTGAGCCGGTAAAAAAAAATTAAAATCAGTCTGACATGAAAAGCCAGTCCGGACTGGACCAGTATACCGAATTTTACGCACTTGACTCAGCAGTCACACCCGAGTGGAACATAATGACACCATGTCCAAACAGGAGTTAGTGTCTGAATATTACCATGTTGCATGGCCCTAGTGTAGCGGTTAGAGTACTCGTCTTCCATGTGGAAGGTCCAGGGTTTGAATCCTGCTGGGGTCGACAACAGTAAGGGCATGCAGTCACAAGAGGTTCCCACCGCCGAATCAAACAGGATCAGATTAATCTAAGCTAGGGCTGGGTGGTGTACTGGTTTGTACCGAAAAACAGTATTTATTTTCGTTATGATATGAATTTTTCATATACCGCAATACCGGTGAATAGCCCAAACAACGTCCAGAACGTGCGCGGCAGGAAAGTGTTTCAGCGGGGACCCATTTCACCGCTGCACACCACAGCATGCTAGAGCTGGTCAGAGTGAAAGCATAGGGAAAAGTTAAGAGGGGAGAATGCCTGCTGGAGGAGTCCTGAAAGCGAAGCAACTGTACATGTTGCTGAAGAAAAACACGATGACCCAGAAGAACTCATACCAAAAAGAGCAGTGTTTCCCCTACATGCAACTAGCAGCAGCACACCGCTGCTCTTGAAATATGACCGCTGCTGCTGATTTTTTATTTTTTTTCGTCTTAGCTCTTTAGAAACTACTGTTCTATTATTTGGCACTACGGACGCTTCATATCCAGTCTATACCTTGTCCTTTTATTAAACAAACTAAATAGCTTTATGTTATTCATCTTATTTACATGAAGGCATGTCATTTCTGTCTCTACATGGTCGCACGTTTACAATTCTCCTCTGTTTTCTGTATCGCGCACGGCAGAGTTTCACCCCGATGCGCACACACAGACACATGTGCACACACACACAGGTGAGCACACTAGAGCGCGGCTCGGGCTGCATTTTCCTGCCCAAAGCTGACCCAAGTCCGAGACAATTATGACTGAGCACGGCACTAATGGCGCGGAGCCTGTGTTGCATTCAGGCATTGTCATGTAAATAACAAATTCCAGCACTTAAATAGGCCACAACACAGCAGCATGTCAAGTGGGCCGAACCCGAGCAAAATACCGTCAAACCGAAAAACCGGTATGATTTTTTAAAAAACACGTGAAAATTTTGTCATACCGTCCTCAATGACTCAAGCCCGTCGTAGACGGGAGGTTCCAGATGTAAAAGCGGAATCCTTCATCATGAAACATCAGAGCTCTTTGTCCACACTGAATACAAAAAATATGCACTACTATCACATCATGTAAATACACCACATCAGCCTATCAGCTGTGCGCTCCAGATCAGACTGGATATGTAATCACTTACAAGATGGATGAGTAGCCTACTTTCTTATTTTCTTATATGTGTAATGTTACTTTACTTTTCCACTCCCTGGTAATCTTCCTCCAGCCAGCTGACACCATGTTGTTTTTTGTAGTGAAATAAAGTGAAGAATCAACTGTTCCTCATCCATTGCAACGCTTTCAAGGCGTGCGATAGGTGTATAGAAACAGAGTGTCCAGCGTTCAGTGTTCAAAATAAGTGGGATATGTACAAATTTGGGTGCATTGCTTTTTGTAGAAAAACCTTTGAAAAATTTGTGAGAACAGCCTCCAATCATTGACCATATAGATATTTTTGATTTATGAAACATTTAGGCTTGTGGTTTTATTAGTATTTCATTTATCTTGACATTAAAACTGGAGCCAGAGTGACAAATCAGGGGATAGCAGCATAAAGCTTAAAGAAAAAATATTTTCATTGTTATGGCCATCATTTTTATCTACATATAATAACAACATTGTACTTCTAGATCTGGGAACATGGTGACATACACAGATTTATCTGAAGCAGTGCTGTAAAACATTGATCATCATTCAACCACAGCAGAGCTGACTCAGGATCTGATTCATACAAAGAGATCGGACTATATATTCAGATTAGCTTTGTGGATGTCAGCATGTGTGGCATATGAGCAGTTTTAATTTTGCTTCCAAACCACTTACAAGCCATTTGTAGAAAATGAAATATCCCTGTGAGCCTTTTTTCAGTCGGTACAGTAGGAGATGAGGTGGACAAAACTTGGCTGGGGTAAAAAGAAATGTAGGTAACAGTTTCGCAAAATATCACACATGCAAACCAGGGAGGGGGTAATCAGGTTTTGATCACAGTTGCTTGCAGTGGGGTATGGGCCAGGTAACCAGCCTAATGGAAATCCAACAGCAGTGTTTTAACAGGGCAATGCAGCTAAGCAGGACTGGGAACAGAAATGAGGAGAGTGAAGTAGCTTAAATTACATCCTGTACAGAGAGCCCAAAGGCTCTGCTGAGAAATGGCCCTCATTTTAACCACACACACACACACACACACACACACACACACACACACACACACACAGAAGCCATAAAGTTCCAGAAGCAGCACACTTACTTGATTTCCACACTGTCCATTTCCTCACAGGATTTGGAGAGTGGATTGATTTGAAACTGGGAGATGAATATATGAAAGACAATCAGTGTCCTGCTTTCCACACCACACCAAGGACATGGTGTGGATCAGAGGAAAGGAAGACACAGAAAATGATTAGTCTTAGAGGTAAAATGTTCAGTGATCATTTATTGATAGTTACTATTTGAAGAAAGCTGACTGAGCAGATATTACCGACCAATGACAATGACTCAGGCAGTGGACCAGGTATTGTTGAATTTTTCCCGTTACCAGTTTCAGTGGTGGAACTAAAATAATACTTTCTTCATGTTACTTTAAGACATATACCACACCCCTTAATACAACAACAACAAAAAACCTAGAATGTTTCTGATGTTAAATGTCTAATCACAAGTAGCTGTGAAAGAACTTTGTCTGATCAAAGATCAATAATAATAAAGCTGTTGCAGTGCAAATGTGTTATTAATAAACAAGATTATAATTCTGACTAATGGGTGGCACAGTGGTTAGCATCATCACCTCACAGCAGGCTCTTCTGGCCTTCTGACATGGGGAGAACATGTGGAGTTTGCATGTTCTCCCCATGTTAGTGTGGGTTTTCTCCAGGTAATCGGGCTTCCTCCCACAGTCCAAACACATGCAGGCGAGGTTAATTGGTGACTCTTAATTGCCTGTATGTGTGAAAGTGAGTGTGAATAGTTGTCTGTCTCTATGTGTCAGCCCTGTGACCTTTCTAGAGTGTTTGTGCCTCTTGCCCAGTGTTAGCTGGGACAGACCAACCCTCCCACAACTCTGTGCAAGGATAAGCAGTTAAGGAGAATAAATGAATGATTCCGACCAGACCAGACTGATGCCCATAGGCATCATTTAGGTATGGTGAGGTATGGCAGCTGCCATACCTTGGAATCGAGAGAGAAAAAAAGGAGAGAGGTTCTGTAGTCATCTTACTTGTGAGTGTCCTTCATATTTGTTGCAAGTGATCAGATGTGATATGTTAGATAGTCCGAGGCGCACTGGCTGGTTGTTTTCATTGTATTGCACTTAAATAGGTCAATAATATGCTCATCAGTGAATACGAGTGTTAGTGAATCAAATTGTTCGCCACTTCGCTCCTCCGCGAGTTATGAGTTATGTGAGTTATCTGTGTGTTGTAAAAGCATTTTGCTCTGCTGCTGTAGACAGCCTGTCTAAATGATGTCTTGAAGCCAGTCTGATTGTATGTGGGGTTTTTTTCCTTCATGTTGGCATGTTAAGCTTGTATTTTCAGTCTCTGGAGACACTCCAATAAATTCGCCTATACAGTATTGTACCAAATTGGCCTTTGTTTTACTGTGATTCATACACCGGGCCCCTTGGTTATCTTCTAGAAATGAGCTTGTAATTAATTTATTTTCTTTATTTTCTGTGAAGTTAAACACATGACTAATGATAATTAAACGTCCGCTCGCTGTCCGTGGTGCTGAAATATGCGCCGAAATAGGTCCAATGTTTTCACTGCTCTCACCAAGTCGTGCATTACATGCAGACATGAGGTATTATGAATGTGAGAAACAGCTTCATGTGCTTTGAAATAGTTTTCAGTAGCATAGTATGTCAGGTCAAAGACCAAAGTGAAGTTTATATAAGTTCATATTTTTGAAACTCCATCATCAGTAGCTCTGTGACGTCATGTCATATTGCCATACCTTAGCTTTTGCTGAAATGACGCCCCTGCTGATGCCAGCTTTGATCTGCGCATGTGTAGGCATCTGTAGCTGCCTGTCTGTGCTCTCCCCAACCCGTGATTTTAAACTGATTTATTTTAACTTTTAAGTGACTTTTAAGCTATCTGCTTGGACATCAGTTGTTTTTAATTATCTCCTTTAATCAGATGTTATCTTTTAATCACTGGATTAAATCAAAATTTTAATTACTGGAGCACTCATAAGGGGTTTTAACAGCCAGACACTACCCGGCCTGCTTGACAGGTGGGAAAACTTCTGCCAGCTGACAGCACAGCCTTACATATATGGCTACATCTATGCACCCCAATGTGGACCCCCAGCATAAAAAAGCAAACAAAAAGATTGCTGACCTGAAAGAGGACATTTGCCAGCTCTCTGGTGAGCTAAACAACAAATCCTCCATGCTGACCGCCCTCCAGGAGGTGGCTCATGAACAGTCACTCCAGATCGCCTCACTCACGGCGGCCCTTCAGGACACAGTGCACTGGGATCCCAGTGCTTGGCCTCCATCGTCCTCCAGCTCAACACCGAGTCGCTGGTGGTCCTGGGTGGAGGTGGTCGGCAGGGGTAAGAGAGCCCCTGACTGCGCTGCCTCACCTCCGCACCTCAGTCTGTCAAACCACTACAGCGCCTTAGCATTGGACGGTGATCCAGACGCTGGCCCTATAGACGCTGCGGCTGTGGATCCTTCCCCGCTGACCGGTGCTGCTCCAGCCGCTCCCCGCTTGGAGGGGTCGGCCTCGGCGTCCCACAGCGCTGTGGCTACCTCTCTGCCGAGCGGTGGTGTTCCTGCGGCACCCTGCACGGATGGATCTGCGTCTTCTTTGCTGCCACCTGTTGAGGACCGGAGTCTCTCTGCTGCAGGACCCAACCATCAGCTCCCTTCTTGGGCATCGGCTTCTGTGGCGTGTCAGAGGTTCCTAAAAGAGGCTGTACTAAGACGCTCCAGAGGACCGTCCACCTGCCTCATGTGAGTTCCCCAATCCCCATCCTGTTCCTCTTCGTTCTCTTTTTCCTCCTTCTACTGTGTTGGTTGGGGACAGTATCATCAGGAATATTCGTTTTTTCAATGCCACAACTCACTGCTTTCCTGGAGCCACAGTTCCGGTCATCCTCAACAAACTTCCTGAACTGCTTCATTCACTCCCTTCCTGCATAAACTGGCTGATATTTCATTTGGGCTTGAACGACATGGCCCGCCGGCAATCAGAGCTGACAAAAATTGATTTTGTTGCTCTTTTTAACCTTTTAAAAAACGGTGGGAAGTCTGTTTTTAACAGCGGTCTCCTGCCAACATTGTCCCGCTGTGCAGAACGCTTCAGCGGGCTCCTCACCCTCAATTCCTGGACCCAGGCTGCCTGTAGCACTTATGGATTTACTTTTATTGACAATTTTAACTTATTTTGGAACTGGTCCTCTTTTTACAGGGCTGACGGTCTCCATCCGAGCAGGCTGGGCAGCCGCATGTTAGCGGCTAACATTCAGCACGCTGTACAGTGTGCCCCATGTGACTGACTGTTGCGTACATCAGAAGCACACGCCCCCCTGCCTTCCTCCGTGTTCCATCCCCAATCCATTCCCACATCCATAAGCATCCCAGTCAGAATCTCAAATAGATTTAATAGACCAGCTTCACCATGGACAAATAGCAATCCAAAAAACTTAGTTCCTGTCACACCTGTGACAATGAGCGCACGTTCGGCACGAACATTAACTTGGCCGTGCTGAATGTGCGCTCTCTAGGGCTGTAGTTGACCAAAGAAAATCTTGGTCGACAAAAGTCGCACATAATCTTCAACTGATCAATTAGTCGTGGAAAAAAAAAATCTGCACATTATTTTTACTTCCGCGGTGGTGTGTCTGTGTCACTCTGCAGTTACACTTCCAAAACACTACCCAGACAGCACGCATATGTCTCGCCGACGTTGGCACGATGAATAAAGTTGCATCGGCAAGACGTATTATGGAGAGCGTTTGCTCATTGGGAAGACGTCGCCGAGACATCGGCATTTGGTAAAAAATGCCCTCCAGATGATGTTTGGACAATGAATCAAAGATGCTCAGCGCAGCCCCTCTACAGCTTTTATACGACCTTTATTTAGGTCGGATCATTCAATTAGTATAAATATTTCCATATCCATAGTCGAAATTAACATGTATTTACTTAAAATGTGATAGGAATATGGCAATATCATAACAAAAAAACAATATGCTTGACCACTAAATAGCTTTGTAATATTGTGTGTGGATAAAATAAAGAGACAGGTACGATTCAAGTTCGTGATCATAAATTTATTTCCAGCAGCATATCCAAAAGAGCCCCAGCACAAAAAGGATAAACAACAGAAAACATATGGCAGGTCGGGAGACGAACACAGGCAGCAGGGTCTGGATTGCTGGGAGACGCAGTCTGCAGGGGAGCCCGGGTTGTTCATTGTGGATTGAGGAGCAGTTACGTGTCCAGTCCGTGCTCCTCATCCTTATAACAAGTCCCCATCCTCGCTCCTCTGTCCCGCAAACACTATTGTGGGTGGAGGAAACAGAGAAAGTGCACAAAATTACGCTCTGGTATATCCAACCAGCTCTGACAGAAGCACACAGACCTTATTCTCCCCGGGTCGTGCCGGTCTCGTGGGGTCGGATATAACATCTTTTGTATGTTAGAAATCATAATTGTTTAATCCTTGTTTTTTTCTGGATCCCGAAACACACGGACACAAACACTACAGCTGTTCCAGTTGTCATGCTGGCTGATCTGTGTAAGACGATCTGACAGCTGTGATTCCATCCTGCGCGCACTTAGAGATTTATCGGGCTTTACAATTCTAATAATAATTCATTTTTTCCTTATTAGTGAGATTAAGTTTAAAGACGCGCGCACATGACTGTTCAACATATATGAAGTTGTTTTGCGATTGTGATGTGTGTGCGCCTCAGCTGTGTGCGAGACACACAGACACTGCGTGCGCCGTTAACATATTTATACTTAATTGCTGATAGAAAATATGTTTAAAGGACACTTTACTAATCCACACTCCTGTATTCTGCGATTCCTCCGCTGGTGCGAGCCGAGGCTGCCAGAGCGAGCCTCGCGTAATAACAAAGCAATAAATAGTAGGCTAGTAAGATCAGTCAATTAGAATATGCGCTTTGTGTTAATTAATAGTCTGTGTTGTGTTTTACCGGCGCACAACACGCACACACATATCTGCTGCAATCCACACACCTCACTGGCAGGACAGGACGGCAGTTTGACAGCCCGAGGATGGTGGAAGTGGACAGTGTTTGTCATTTCCATATAATTTTTTGTCAGAGCCACAGGGAGCCACTCAGAAGATCAAAGACCCACATGAATAGGGCTGCACCTTATGATTTTTTTTTAATTATTTGATCAACTAATCGGAGGATTATTTTTAATCATTTGATTAATAAAATAATTAATTTACCTAAAATAAATATCAAAAAAACTCTCATTAATATTTCAGTATTTTATTCAATTAATATCCACAGACACATAGCTCATTAGAATAATAATGGTGACATCTTTTAAAGTTAGTATTTAAAGTTAGATTTCCACCATATCTATTAGACTCGTCGCTGTACTTTCCAAGGTGCTAATGCGCTGTCCAAGGTGCTGATCCCGACTATGTTCATTGGTTTGTTTGTTCGGTACTGTTTTATGGTTATTTTCTGTAGTTATTTTTGCACAATTTAGTAGTTTGACAGAGTCCATAAATAGCCTTTTGGAGGTGTGTGGATTAATATTTTCCGAAAATTACATTTTCTATCCTGGAAACAGAGGCTCTATACCGATGTATGTATTATGTTCCCAACCTCAACACTTTAGTGTATTTTCTGCTGATATTAATAATTATTATTGAGGAAGAAGATCACCATTTCAATATTAATCAACATTATTATGAACATAAAATAAAATTGTATGCATTCCCTGGAGAATTTGGCATCTTTCTTCAGTGAGGTTCACTTTGTGCCACAGCCAGCTCATGGTAAATCCATCACATGCAGTATTTCATCCCGATAGGTTTTGGATTAAGTATAAATCCAGTGATCTTTAAGCTCCGAGCTTCACTTGGGATTTTATCTGAGATTCTAAAAGTTGCAGCAAACATAAATCCAGCGGATTTTATCCATCCAGCGCAGCGCACAGTTTGCATCTTCATTGTTTAATATTTTGAACTATTTCCACACAAAGCTGGTGGCAGACAGCGTGTTATGTGTCTCATTCAGATGGTAGAGACAAAAGTTATTGTATTAAGTGAATTCATAACATGCTTGAATTCATGGCGATTTGTGATCGTTAACCAATTAATAAATGCACCCGGTGTACTCAGGTGGTAGCAAATAGGAGCCAGAAAACACACACACACACACACACACAGCCCGAGCTTGATCGCACATAGCTGCCAAACTCCAGACCGCTCTGGAGGAGAGGCGGAGGCAGAGTGGAGCTTTTAGGCAAATAAACATCGCGAGTCATGATTCTGTTCGGATTCGACTTCATGAACGCACAGATGTACAGAGAAGGGAGGGGGGACTGTAAAATGGAGGGTCCTGACAGAAACAACTGGAGTCTCTTGCGCTTTCCAGTGACGGTGCACTAAAACACACCCTGAGGCGGATATTAGCTTTACTTCCAGTACGAACACACCAACAATAACCCATAACCAGTACCGAACCATGAGAAACTATTATACCGGGCCATGTTAAATAAAGGCACAAACCCAGCGCTTCCCTTCGTCAGCTGCTGGTTAACCACTAGCTCCGCAGCTGTACAAACACCGAAGCCGGATACTAACAGCTAACGCTAACTAACGTTACCTGACCCTTTCCCGAATTCAACATTAATTTATTATCCAGAAGGGGATTGTTCATGTGTTGGAAAGACTTATAACTACCTAGCAATGGCATTTGCTAATCGCTAGCTAGCAAGCTTGTTAGGAGTTGGTGTCTGACCTCTTTACCTTCACCAGCACACCCGGTCGGGACTTAGCAACTAGCAACTTTATTGAATGTCATATTCACAAAATAACTATTTTTATGTGACCTTAAAGTGGGCTTACCTGAAGACCAGTTGACACCGACGAGAGGCTGTGTCCTCCGTCTTCAACGCTGGCTCTTTGTTCCGTTGGCACCAACTGGATGAATTGCAATGGGCTGATCCACAGCCGACCTATCTCCGACTTTGAAATAGAGCACATAAACCCGCCCTCTGGCAAACCATGTCCCTGCTATGGGCCGATGCTTCTCAGACGCATCAACAGCCGTTAGGAGTAGAATGCCGACTACCCAGACAGCACGCATACGTCTCGCCGACGTCGGCGAGACGTATGCGTGCTGTCTGGGTAGTCGGCGGTGGAGGACTGTGTTAAGTGCTGTAAAATTTAGTTCAAATCAAACTTTATTTATATAGTTGATTCAAAACACACATTAAACATGGCTTAATAGAGACAATTTCAAACACAAGTAAGCAAATTGGCTTCACTATAAATCGCAGAACTGACAGACAAACACTTTATCTGGACACATTTCCCCCATCAATACAACATGCTAACGTTATTAGCACAAGCCTATGGCATTTTACATTGTATAAGTTATAATCTTTCGCACTTCTCATATAAAACCAGGGACAATAGCGACATCTAACAAAGGTAACGGTACATAATTTGGCTCCATTACAACTCACAACATTCACCGACAAAACGATTATACTAAACACATTTTGCAAGCAAATACAACATGCTAACGTTATTAGCGCCAGCCTATGGCATTTTACATGGTATACATTAGCCTAGCGACGAGCGGAGATTTCCTCTGCTCATATGAAGCCAGGATAAATCCCGAAGTATAAATCCCTGAAGGATAAATCACACACACGACTTAAAATGCTATTTTAGTGGAGGCTTTACTCTCTCCACAATTTATTGTTTCTTATCTGAGAAATACAAGTAAATACAAGCTTCAGTTCCACTGAGGGAGATGGTGCAGGTATACAGAAACAGGCAGGAGGTCTGCGTCACCACGACGCTGGACTTCAGGGTGGGCAAGTTCAACTTTCTGTCAACAATGGGGGTGTTTTGAAAACAAACTGAAACTGATTTTGGATAACAAGTTGGACTGTATTCTTTTAACAGAGACATGGCTTGGCACTGACGCACCATTTGTTCTCACAGAGGCTTGCCCACCAAATATTAATTTTTTATTTTCTACTAGGGGAGGTAAAAGAGGAGGCGGAACTGCTTCAGTCACTAAAAATACACTTAATTCAAATGAAGTTTCTTTTAACAAGTACACATCATTAGAGTATCATGCCTTTGTTTTTAGCAGTCCTCCTACTCTTTGCATCACCGTTGACAGACCACCCCACCATTCCACCTCTTTTTTCACTGAATTCTCTCTGAATTATTAACAATCATACACACCACCTACAATAGAATTTTAATAACTGGTGATTTTAATTTACATGTGGATAATACCTCTGATCCAATGTCCAGAGAATTTTTAAACCTTTTAACCTGCATGGATTTTAAACAACACGTCACACAGCCTACTCACAACAGAGGACACACCCTGGACCTGGTCATAACCTATGGTCTGTTCACTGGTGTATCCTCTGTTGTTGACCTGGCTGTGTCTGACCACTACTGTGTGTATTTTAACATCACCAGTTTTAGCCATCAGGAGGCCCCGGTGAGAACGGTGAGGAAACGCTACCTAACTTCTGAAATGGCTGCAAATTTTATCAAGATTTTACAGAGCACTCCTGCTGAAATCTTACCTGCACCCTGTGATTTTATTATGGAAAATTTTAACAGTAAATTTAAGTCATCACTTGACTCAGTGGCTCCACTTTTAATTAAAACCATAAAAACAAAACCTACACCCCCGTGGAGAAATGATAATATCAAAAAGTTGAAAAGAAAATACAGGAGTGCAGAGAGGAGGTGGAGAAAAAACAAATTGACAGTTCACTATGAAATATTTTGTGATCAACTCAAATCCTACAATAAAACAGTCAAACAGGCAAGAATATCCCACTTTTCAAAACTCATTTCCGATCATAAAAACAACCATAAATTCCTTTTTTCCACCTTCGACCTTTTAACCAACACCAATTTTAATAAATCATCCAAGACATCAACAGACGCCCTCTGCGAGGACTTTGCAGACCACTTCAGAAGTAAAATCGATGATATCAGATCCAGTCTTTTATCCCAACAAGCTGTAATTTTTAACACACCTGAGCAGCTGCTTTTACCTGAGGAAACACTGGAGAGTTTTGCCCTGGTTGATGCAAGGCCACTTGGTCGAGTCTTCTCCCAGGTAAACCCAACAACCTGCCTTTTAGATCCAATTCCCACATCACTTTTAAAAACATTTTATGGATTCTTTGAGGAACAGATTTTAAATATAGCAAAATTACTCTCTTCAGACGGGTGTCTTCCCCGCTGCCTTCAAAACGGCGGTGGTGAAGCCCCTTCTTAAGTAGAGTAATTTAGATCCCAACATTTTTAATAATTACCGACCTGTATCCAACTTACTGTTTTTAAGTAAGATTTTAGAAAAACTGGTTTTTAACATAGTAAATGACTTTTTAAATAGAAACAATATTTTAGAGAAATATCAATCTGGTTTTAGGATGAATCACAGTACCGAGACTGCCCTGTTAAAGATTTTAAATGATACACATAAAAAATGTAACAAAGATAGGTTTTTATCATCTTAAGAATATAGCCAGAGTCCGCCCGTTTCTCTCTCAGGCTAACATGGAGGCGCTGATGCATGCTTTTATCCCTTGTTGTTTAGATTACTGTAATGCCCTGCTCTCTGGTCTATCTCTAACCTGCAATTACTCCAGAAACTCAGCCGCACGAGTGCTGACGATGACCAGAGGGCGGGTGCACATTACACCAGTTTTAAAATCGCTGCATTGCCTCCCCGTGTGTTTCAGGATCGATTTTAAGGTTCTTTGAGTAGTTTTTAAATGTCTTAACAGTCTTGGGCGTTCTTATTTATCTGACCTGCTTTTATCATATCAACCCTCACGGATCCTGAGGTCCTCCGGCACAGGTCTTTTAATCATTCCAAGAGTTAGAACAAAAACCCACAGGGAGGCTGCATTCAGCCATTATGGCCCTCACTCATGGAATAGCCTGCCGGAGAGTATCAGGACTGCAGAGACTGTTGATGTTTTTAAAAGAAGGCTCAAGACTCAGTCTGGAGTCTACACCGGTCTATCTGGGTCGGGGTGGTCTCTGTGGCGGCTCTCCCTGTGGCTGTTAGTATGTGACACCTCTCAGTGTGGATGAGCTCCCCATAGGTGGTTTTTCCTCATCTGGTTCCTCAGTGCCCTGCCATGTTACTACATTAGGCCCGTTTCCACTGAAGAAGTTCCTGGTACTATTTGAGGGGCAGGAACTACGACAGGAACGTCCTCTCGCTCGGCCCTCTCAACCGCCGTGTCTCCACTGAGAGAGCGGAGTACGAGGAAGGTTCCTGTAAAGTTACGGGCTCTGAATGTGACGTAATCGTTGCGTGACCATTTTGACCGGGGCAACGTAGGGACGCCGTTAGCCGATAGCGGTGTCTGTAATAACTCACTAAATGGTCCGTGAAAAAAAAAAATTTCCAGCAGATTTCTTAGTTACAACATGATTGAGCTAACTGGAGTAGTTTCATGTCGTATCCGACAACGGGAGGCTTCTGAGTACCTACCCCGAGGCAGGGACTTGTTTAGCCCCCATAAAAGTTCCGGAACTCTGTCCTTCGGGGGTGGTTCCTGCGGTGGAGACACACACCAATGGCCTCGGCCCCGTAAAATTACCCCGAAGTTCCTGCGGTGGAAATGAGCCTATTGACTGTGTGTGTGTGTGTTTATATGTGGGGGTGGGAGGGGTGGGTTTTCAATATTTGTAGTATTTTTTGGTTTATGTTTTTATTTTGTGAAGCACTTTGATTTCAGTGCAGTTTAGCAGTGTTGGGGAGTCAACTATGTAAGGTTGGTCGAGCGGTGAAGGCAAAAGGAAGAGGACTTTAAACTGTTCAACAGTCCATTTTTTTTAATTTCCCTTTTCTTTTCCAGCAGTGGATTAGGTGCAGCAATATGTACAGTGCAGATCAGCTGGCCAAAACTGAAGAAAAACTAAAACAAAAATCAACTCTGCACCGGGCTATGCCCCCCCTGTGGCCGGCTTGCTAGACAGATCTCAGAGACTGAAGAGAAGCTTCCAACTCCTGCATATATAGACAGTAGCTCCTCCTACACATGGGAAATACAATTAATAAATCAGTCAACAATCAGCAGTGATTAATTCATACTCTTCAGACTACTTTTATAAGCCAACAGTGAAAAACATTGCTACACACTCCAAAAGAGTAAAAATGTTGCTCAAAATCAACACTTGCACAAATATCTCCCCAAAACTCCCCCTCATCCATACTACACTTGGCACATTCCCCCAGGAGCTTGACTATAAAAGGAATCCAAATGGGCGGGGTCTGGTTTGGCAGTTCCTGAGTCCAAACCAGAGGTTGGCCAAGTGCAGTCTAGAGGAGAGGTGAGACACACAAAAGAATTAGTCAAATAAAGAGATTTAAAACCACCCTTTTCTTCCTGACTTCATGTAAATGTGCCTGTGACACTGAAGCACCAAAACAACTACACACCTACAACTACAACTGTTTTCACATGGAATTGGGTTGTTGTTAGCTGTGTGTCCAACCCCCGACCTAAAGAAATGGATTGCACTTTGTCAGGCCTCTACCCTAAGACCTGTCCAACTTGGGTGGCCCACCTAAAGACTAAGCTCCTGCTGGTATAGCTCTTAGGGTCACTGAGGCACACAAACCCCCTGACCACAATAAGTTGGCAACCCCTCAGGGAGGAAAACTGAAAAATAAAATAAACAAAAAATAAAATAAAAATTAAGAAAAAATGAAATAAAAATATCCTCCACAACCAACATCTTAACATTTATCTTATTGGATGGCCATTAGGCATCTAGCCATATGAAATAAATTTCATTCATTCATCTTCTAACCGCTTCATCTTCTTGAGGGTCGCAGGGGGGGCTGGAGCCTATCCCAGCTGACATCGGGCGAGAGGCAGGGTACACCCTGGACAGGTCGCAGGGCTGACACATAGAGACAAACAACCATTCACACCTACGGACAATTTAGGGTTATAACGGGGAGAACATGCAAACTCCACACAGAAGGGCTCCCACGCCCGGGATCGAACCGGCAACCCTCTTGCTGTGAGGCGAGAGTGCTAACCACCACACTACCATGCCGCCCCTGAAATAAATTTGAACCTAATAATTACAATAACCTCACTATAGCCAGTATTTACCAAAGCTAGTCTCATTGTTTTGTTTTGGTTATTTTTCTTTTCTTTTTTTGTTGTTTTTTGGGGGTTTTTGTTAGCAATTTAACAGATTTCTCTTTACTCCACTCTCCTTTGAACTGCTGAAAGCTGCAGGAGTGAAAAGTTAATAAAAGCTTTGTAAAAATCGCTGTAATTATCAAAAAACAGCATGCAGAACTAGAGGCTGGGCGGGGCTTTATGTAGGGGTCTGGCACACACAGGGCATTTGTCCTAAGTATGTGACATGCAGCAGGCACTCATCTCTCACTGTGCTTGTGTGGTTGAAGAAACGTTCACACTGACAGGCTCATACTCTTATGCTCACACTACTATATTTACTTTTGTTTTTTGTGACAGTAGATCACACAGAGCCGGCACACAGCACGGAGTGGAGTGGAGACAAATGAGAAAACTTTTCTGTTTTGTGCCTTTTTTGGCAGATTTTATTTGAGGGGGCAAGAGATTTGTTTAAGGGGGCATTGCCACTGCGTAGAACCGGCCTCAAAAGTTACAGAGGCAGGGTTTAGGCAAGTAAAGTTACAGAGGTTAGGTTTAGGAAAAGAAACATGGTGAGAACTTACCTTAAAATGACTCGAAGTTCACACAAATCTGAACACACGACTCGAGGGGAAAGTTACAGGTGAAAGTCAATTTTTCGCAACCCATCCACCACCCCAACCTGCCTCCTTACAAGCGCTTGGGACTGCTTCCTTGTTTACTGCCGTCAGTGCATTGATCACATGATTGCAGCCTTTAAAAATATGTGGGATATGTACGAATTTGGGTGCATTGTTTTGTGTAGGGTAACATTTGAAAAAAGAACAGCCTGAGTGGTCAGCACTGTCTCCTCACAGTAAGAAGATTCTGGGTGCAAACCTAAAGGCTGGGACCCTTCTGAGTTTAGTTTTCATGTACTCCCTGTGTCAGCGTGGGTTTTCTCTCCAGCCTCCTTGCTCAGTCCAAACACATGCTTAATAGAATAAGTGGTTTCATAAAATGCATGAATACTTATTAACAAATGTTCAGAGAAGTTGTTACAAGCTATTTTAGAAGTTACCAAGCTAACTGAGTAATCTTGTTTGGTGCAATCCCACCAACTGGACTCTAGTTTCTGAAGACAGCTGTCTGATTGGCGGACATTGTATACAAAAGCAAAGCTGACATTTCTGCACTTTCCCATGAATGGCGGGGTATTATATATTTTTCATTTACCTGTAAATTTTTTAAAATAAATTCACTGGAGTGGCATTTTTTGCCAGCATGGGACTTTTTGTATCCTATTTTGTTATGATTTTTATGACATTGTTAATGTGATAATTGAAGTTTTTTAAGTAGCGTTAGTTTACCAGACTAGATTTCTCCCAATGGTAGCTTTGCTGTAGTTCAGTCTCCTCCATTTTGAAGTCAGTTGTAGCATGCACAGCAATGCTACAACCTTCAAAGTAGCTTTCCCTACACTGCAGGTCAGTTACAGTGCTGATACTGGAGGGAGGGACTTCGCCTCTCTATACATAAGCTTTAAAAGATATCACTGTCGCTTCAGTACCTACAGAGAAAAATTAATCAATCCTCAAGTGGAGGACAGAAAAAGTGGCAACATATCAGCTCTGCCTGCAGTTCAGCATGCATGTGCAGTTCAGTTGTGGTGCTTTTACAGAAATCTAAAGGATTTTTTTTATATTTGTGGTCTATTCAGCTGCAATTAATGGGCAATCTTCTCTTCATTATATTAGCACATTGACCCAGGTTCAAGTTCCCACTCTGCTCAAGTGTTCTTAAGAGTACAATGAAACCTTACCAGCCTTCAGCTTGTGCTGTGTATCTGTCCCTGACCTCTGACCAGGAGAAAAGGGGATTTTCTATTTATATTCATTCATTTCTTTCATTGGTTTGGTGATTTTGAATGTCTATGGGGAACAGAGATAAGGGCTGGTGTACAGTCAAGGAAATGGAAATGAAAATAGTGTGGGGACAATCTCTGAGCTGTTGACATTTCAGTCTCACTGCACCTTCAGATAGTAATGTTTCACACAGAGAGTATCTGAAAAGGTGCAGACATATCATCTCTGTGTTTTTATTGGTAGAGAGAGTTGTGTTTGTGGGCGGCTGTATTTATGAAAGGCCTGACAAGTGAGCACAGAGGTATCAAAACCTGTAAAGAAGAACAGTTTTTGTTATCTTAAAATGCAGTGAAAGAGGAGCTCCAGCTTAAAAGGGTGAATTCTAAACAGCAGCTAAACCCTGCCAGGATGTAAAGGATAGTGAGGCCAGCTCTAAAGTTACTTTAAATTCTTATCTTTATTAAAATTCTTCTTTTTTTATGAATAGAATTGATAAAGCCTCTTGGATGAATAGCAAAATACCTTCAAAACTGAACAGCAAATCCAGCTACCCCAGCCAGAGGTGGAACACACAGACAGCATTGTTGCTGTAATCAGGAAAGAAACAGAGCACTAAAGGTGAGGGATTTTCTAAAATGAAACCAAAAAGTGATTTAATTCAAATGTTTGAACAAGACTCTAGAAATACTCAGCCAGACATTTATTTGTTATGCATGTCTGTAATCCTGACGGTTTTGGTTGAACGAGGTCCTCTCTACACACTTTTTGTGATATAATAACAACAATCCAAGACAATGACTGACAAAGTGCTGCGAAATGGAGTACAGAAGCACAGAAACAGCTCCAAGTGTGAAGATTCATATTCATAAGATTCAGTGTTTCTGTAACACAGGTCAGACACAGCATTGATGGAGCATCTACAGAGCTTCTTTCCTCCCGGAAGACAATCAGTTCATTGTCTGTGCAGTTAGCACGAGCTTACACAGGCACAGCAGCAGCGGCTACCATCCCACAGAGAGCTGTTTAGCCGTCTCTTCCTTTCCAAAACAAACGACCTAGCAATTTAAACTGGTAAAAACACTACATAAGTTTCACGTTACAAATCCATGTATTTCAATGCATTTTGTCATGTTGCTGTGGGCAGGTAGTCCAACACATGCTGGGCCGATACTGATACCAGTTTTTGAAATAAGAATTTCACCAACAGCTTATACCGATGTTTTTATATTGGTATTACTTTTGTTTTTTGTTGTTTTTTGTTTTTCCTTTGTGTCAGGGAAACAGAAATCTACATTATAAAAAATAAATGAACAATTTTAAAGTCATTGAGTGCTTCATTACACTTGCACAAATTCAGTAATACACATTTATGAAACAACCTTTAACATAACCTTTCACATGAAAAACATGTTTAAAGAATGAGCAAAAAGCCTTTTTACTATATATAAGCCATCATAATTCCCTTCGCTAATATTTATTTTATAGTGTTGTAAAAACATTTTTCTTTCTTGGGCACCAAAGATCTTTTGTCTTTTTGACATAATGAAGATACAGCGTTTTTTGGGATTCACTTGACATCGAATAACTTTCCCATCTTCCCCAGAGAGCAGGTTAAGTGTAACGAGCTGGGGAGGGGGGCTGGAGGGCACCAGGAACCCAGAAAAAAAAGGCCTTGCCATTACGCTATTATTTAGTAGGCGTTGCTATATAATGATGTTGTTGTGACCTTTTGTAATATTTCAAAATAATAGTAGTAATAGTATTAGTAAAAAATAATAAAAGATTAACAGTTTGATTTTTTTCTTCCCCCATTTGTGGCGCCCTTATCATTTGCCTACACTGCCTGTGCAATGAGCAGCCTCAGTGTGACCTCATCCAGTAAACATTTTGAGTACATTTAAAAACATTTGGGATTTGGTCAATGGTGTTTTAAGTCCTGTGATGTGTACATGCGGTCATCGGCCCTGACTTCCTCCCTGTGATTGGAAATGTTGCCACTGAACAATCCAGGGAGCATTTACATTTCCTTCAAGATATATTTGAAAAACAAAAACAAAAAACAGCAGCATATCAATATATTTAGTAGAAGACAGTTGTGACCATTGGCAACAGAGTCTGAAGGTCATTGACAGGATGTTTTTGGCAATGCACAAAAACTCTTCTCTCCTATTCTGTTTTGTGGCTTGGACTTCTTTCAGAGAAGCAGGTTTTGCCAGCAAAGTGTAGGATTGTTTGTGCTGGTGAGTCAACCAAGAGAGCTTGTATGTCCATCCAAATGCTAGAAATCCTCCAAAAGAGAGCCGTCTGTCATTGCTGTGGGAATATGACTGATGCTGGAGGAACCCTAGCTGCCACACACTTCACTAGCTTGTTTCTAACAGAATGAGTGGAGGCTAAACTGACCAATCAATATAAAAGTCAGTTTCAGTTATTTTTGCTTTTGAGAGCCCAACACCCATTCACTGCAAACTGACCGATTCATTTTTAAGAAAAAATGCTTAATGATGTGAAACACAAGAGATGCTGGGGCTTGACGTTAACATTCGCCCAGGCCAACTAAACTCTGTGCATCTGTTACCTCCCTGCAGGCCTTCGCTTTGCCTGTCCCTGTCACACCACTACTAACTGAAGAAAATAAAATGTTTTTTTCTTAAGTCCACTTCACCCAAAATTCTTTTTTCTTTCTCTCTCTTTCTTTGTTTGCACCATGACCTACAGGTCGGCTGGATGCACCTACACCTCCTTATATGGTGGTCATTGGCTATTCATGGCGGGGATTTATGCTAATTGATGATTACCAGGAGTGCGCTTTACGACAGATTGGACATTCATGATTATACACAAGTGTTTACAATCAAATCTGAGTTTCCCGCGGCGTTCCTGAATCCGCAGTAGGTTTTTAGTAGCGTTAGAGGTTACAAACTGATGCCCCTGGCAGTGTATCATTCCACTGTGACTTCAAAAGAAGTCATTATAGACTTCAGGAGACACCGTGAGGGCCATGTTTCGATAACCATCAAGCGAGAGGAAGTGGTTAGGGTCATCAGCTTTAAGTTTCTGGGGACTTACATCAGTGAAGACCCCACATGTACAATCAAATCCTCTGCCCTGGTTAAAAAAGGCTGAACAGTGGTTGTACTTCTTATGGACACTGGAAAGAACAACTTGTCTGCAGAGCTGCTCAGATCCTTTTACCACTGTTCCTTCGAAAGTATGCTAACATACTGTCTGATGGCCTGGTACAGTATGTGAACTGTACAGAGGCAGACCGGAAAAGCCTCCAGAGAGTCATAAGAACCTCAGAAAAGATCATTGAACTAACAACATCCTGAAAAATAAATACCTACCCTTTGGTATTATTGGATTTAAAGCAAATGTGTTGCATCATAGATATTTAAATTATTTAGAAAAATGCAAACCACCCCTGTCATAAACTGTTCTTTCTGTTACCCTCTGGGAGTTGCTACAGAACCCTCAAAGCTCACACCTACAGACTGTAGGACAGCTTTTATCCAAGAGCCATCACTGAATTGAACAGAATCAATCACTGCCCCACCATTGTGTCATGAAATATATTGAAATGTGCAATACTGCTTTTAATGTTATTTTTTTATATTTTTTGTATTTATTTTTTAGGACGATTGTGAATTTCTATGTGTTGTGTATTTATTACTATCTATTCTCTCCTTTTCTATATTTCAGGCATGGCACAACAGATTTCGTTGCACTTCTTGGGCAATGACAATAAAGTCTATTTTATTCAATAGAAAGGTGCCTTTTTGCATAGATGTCTGATGCCAAAATCAGTGACAAAGTGGCAGTATTTGACAAGTTGGAAATGAGAATGGGCTGGAAAAATCTGGCAAACTGGGTCTGGGGTTGATGATATAACGTTATGACATAACATTACTAACGTTAAATATATGGAATGCTGGATATGAGATCCGTCTTTATTTTAGCCCAGAAACAAACGTTAACTGTCGTACTGTTTCATCGAGGGCTTTGGTGCGAATGTGTCTCTTTTCTTTGTAATCAACCATCAGCAAGTAAAAGGCAAGTGGCTGAGATGTGCCAGGTTGTGGTAGTCTCCTCCCAGAAGTTGCATCATGGCATCGCTTTCTCAAGCTGTTAGCAGAATGTGTGTTGTATGCATGTTAATCTATAGACCAGTAACCGGTCAAAAAAACATGGGATGGTTAACAGATTAATGGTTAACTGTTGACTTCCCTACTCATCATCCACACTTCTGTCGGGTTTGCTGACTGTGTAATATGTCCCCTCTCCTGGATTATCTGTAATAATGAAGTTTGAGATTGTGTCACTGCTGCTGATTTCTTGGGTTACAATCACTGTTCACATCTTCACACAAACTGTGCACTAAAGGACCCAGGAAAGAGCTGGCAGGCCGAGTGTTTTCTTCCTGCTTGATGGAACCAGGGGATGAATGAGCACATGTAAGGCGGGCTAAAACTACAGGGATACACACGCACACACATACACACACACACACACACACACACACACACACACACACACACACACACACACACACAGAGCTGTAAGCTGCTGGGTCATCCATGTCCATTTATATTCAAATTGGAGTGTTTGACCCCTGAAGTTCCCCCTGAAGCAGCCCTCTCTCTGTGTCTCTGTCTCCGTCTTTGTCTGAATGGATTCATCAGGCTGGAAGCTGTTTGTTCACATCCCACTGCCCTCATTAACATTTCACTGCCCCTCTCTAACTCCCTCTCGCTCTTTTTAGCGCAATTACACACACACACACACACACACACACACACACACACACACACACATGCACATATGCAGCCTGATGGTAACCATGGGCTCTGAGTGTCTGACAGGCAGTTAAACAACACTATGGAGAGAGTTCCTGTCCTCCTCCCTCTCTCTCACTCAATCTCTCTTTCACCTCAACTGCTGGAAATGTCTTGCTAGTTATTTGTGACAATAACAAAACCATCTGTGAGACTAAAAATATTTTGTCTAGAGATCAAATTCAGCTGTAGCAGTACCCATATAGACATGGTGGTGATGGACAACATCATGGAAACATAACAAAGAGTTATGAAATTTAAGTCCCCAAGGCACCCCTAGCCTACAGGTCATTTACAGGAAAGACAGGTAGAAATAAAGTCCAATAAGTAGGTCAGCAGGAATGATGTAAAACAAGGAAAGCCAAGCAACACTGACCTTTTTATTCATTCGAGTGGTGCCAAAAAAACAAGCATGTAGCATTAATGAGAAAAAAGATGCAACAGTCTTGGGTTAGTTAGTAGTTACATCGTTGTGGCACACATGTTGCAAGCTAGGTGCTTCTACCATAACACCAAGCCTATTTGGGAATGCATGTGAAATCATGTAACACTACCACCGAGTGACAAACACAAACACAGTGACTTGGTGTGGTATGCAGCCGAGGTACATTTAAAGCCTGAGTGACTGTGGGTGTGTATGGCTGTAGCATTCAGTAGATGGTTACCTTTAGAGACATATGGCCACCCAAACAAAATATGTGGACACCAGAACATTACACCCACATATGTGCTTTCTGAACATATCATCACAGAAGCCACGGGCATTCACACACTTTATGCTAAGGCCAAAAATATGTGGACAGCAGTGCAGATTTGGGTCTATTCCACACAAACAGCCAAAATAAACCCACATATTGACAGCATCCAAATACTTTTAGCCATTTAAATGATATTCAAAGCTCTCTACAATGAGATCTGTTTAAGTCTGTTTTAGAGCCTAACCAATACTGAATTTTTTGGGCCCGATGCCGATTCTGATATTAGTGAGTAAAACATTTCCAGTATTAGAGTTGAATACTCTGAAACAAGTATCTGGTATAGTTAATGTACTTTTTATGAGTATGGATATTATATATGAGTAAAATGTGTCAATATCCATATTCGTGACTTGGAAAAATTCTCATTTGGGTAGCTGTTTTCAATCTCTTTTGTGATCAAACATGATTGGAAGCCTAATTCTGTGATTGTTTTGTAAATACTTTTCTAATAAATAAGTTAGATAGCAACCTCTGATCAACCCATATTAATTTCAGGCTTAAAATGACAACTTCTGGTTGGGGCCTACCCACTTCAGATTGAAACCCCACCCACTTCCACCATAAAGCCTGCCCACTCCAAGCAAAGATATGAATACAGATAAGTTGGTTCAACAGATACAGACACAGATACAAATAAAGGTGTACTCCCTCATGCCTATCCGGTATCATATATACTCATAACAAAAATATGTCATAAAGATATTTTTTGTAATAAAGATATTTTGCAGTTTAACAATAAACTTTGAAACAGTAAAAATGCCTTATTTTCCGTATAGATCAGGGGCGGCTGGCCAATAGAGGGCGATGGGGGGCCGCCCCTCCTTGAGCCACAAAACAGACCTCCATGTAAAATGCTTTTTTTTTTCTAAATGCAGGCACTCCAATGCAATCTCTGTGGGTTCCGGGAGGGCTTGCCCCAACGTGTTTTCGTCATACGTAAACCACCAAGTATCATTCATGTGCTCCGCAGATGGTCCGATTTCCCAAGTTGGGAAGTCGTTGTTACTTCATTGTGTGATCATGAGCGTTTAAGTCCTAATGTGGAGACATCATGTACATTACAAAGAAGATGTGTCATATTTTATCACTAAACATGTTTAAAAAAACACGTTGTCAACCGTTTCCACTGAAATATTGCTTTACGCTCGGAAACTCATTTTTCCGATTATTCCGACATCACATGAGGCAGCGCCACTGAGAAGTGGTCACATCCAAGATCAACATGGCTAACGTTTCCAGCTGATCCAAGAGGCTTTTTAACCACATAGGTTATAAAGTAACGACGCATAGTGTTCTTCTCTATGGATATTCTCCGCGACCATTAGCGAGAAGCCACGCATATCACGTAAAACAGCGGAACCAGAGCGCAGGACCGGAGCTTTCCAGTGATCACACACATCATTGTGCTGTCATCCCATCACGCTATAAATACAGATCAATTGTCTACAAAATAAAAAGCTGACGAATTTCTTTACAAGCCATTATACAGATCTTGTTATCAGTCACTTCATATAGTGAGGAATATCGTATCTTACCACGTCTTAGGCTTGTATGTGTTTCTTCCTGTCTATCCACATTTGTAGTCCAGCTTTCAAGATGCAAATATCTCCATATTGTCCAGTTGACACTCCATCAAACTTTGTATGACAAGACCAGCCACTTCACCTTTGCGCACCCAGACAACTGTAGCCTAATGCATGCTGACAGGGCCGTAGTCACCATATACATTGAGGGGGACACGTGCCCCAATGCCCAAAATGCCCCTCAATATATAACTGAAACTGAAAAACAACAACAAAAAACATTCAGGTCAGGTCAAAGAGCAGTGATACTATGTAATGTGCATTGTATTAAGTTGTAGGGTATGCCTGCACTTAATCAGAACACAAAATGAATTTCCACTTAGCTATAATAAAATGTTTTCTGATTAAGACTGACAGTGACTCAGTGAATACCTTACTCAGTTTTATTTAATTAATGGTAAAACGGGTCTCTGTTTACATTCAAAGGTATTTATGTGGGCAAACTGATGAAAATTAGTCTGTTGATGACCACAGTGGATTGTTCAGTCATTGTAGAGCCAAATTAATTCAAATTTACCCATTGAACGGGTCACCTCAGCAATCATCACAACAATTGCCCCCCCAGAGAAATTTGGCAGGAGCCGCCACTGGTATGGATGTAGTCTGAGATGTCCTTAGCTCAAATATTTCCGTTATTGTCAGGAATAATGGAGCAATGTATTTTTTTTATAGCAGCTCACGTTTCAGATTTGAAGTCATTTCAAGGTAGAAATGTGTCACTTTTAAATTTTAAATTGATACAGTAAAATTCTTGATTTCTTCTGTTACAGAAGATGCAGCCACACTTGTCTTTTTTGCTTTTGGCCATAAAAGATAAAAACAACATATAAATAAGGTAAATAACTGTAACCACTTAAGTGCAGTTAAGTTGACTTTAAATTGAAACTTTCTGGGAGAAATCATTTCATTTGAACCCAAACCACCATCTTTTTCCTAAAGCCCTGAAGGGAAGCCTCTCCTAACAGCCAGAAAACATGGATTAATAACAACATTATGCAACAAAAGCATAAAATAGTAGGAACTGTCAACATTCATAGACACAATTGTTTTTTGCTAGTCACCCATTATTAGATTTAGCACGTTTACGTTTCATAAATTAGCCTAGCGGTTATAGGACTTTTTTTCCTCTCTACTCAACTCAACGAATTACATGTATTATTTGTATTATTTAGACTTTTTCTTTCTCACTGTTGGTTTAAGTCGCTGCATCTCCACACAGAACAGCACGGTTGAATTTTAGCCTGCATGCATGTTTCTTCAGCCGAACATTTTTGAAATAGAGCAGCTAATGTTGCTGTAGTGTGAAGTTAGCAGAGTGAGATGCCTGGCCAGGCAGCTGACGGTGTGTTGTGTTTTATCTCATAACATCATTGTTTACATACAGCATGTGCTCTGTCTGTTGACCTGTATTTTCTCTGAAATCAAAAATAATTCCACACTGCTGATTTATTCCCAAGTAAATAATATTATCCTCATCGTCTTTCTCATGGCTGCTTGCATCTGTCTTCTGCTGTTTGATGGTGAGACAGAATCAATGGATCAATGTTTTCACCTTATGATAATGATATTGGATCATTGATCATTGAATCGATACATTGATCCAGATTGATGGAGCCTTACACCCCTAGAAGTTTCTTCCATTCAATTGCAGCCTTATATAAAAAGGAACTTTCCTTTTTGGTGTAAAACTTGGACTGAAAATACAGACCACAGCTGAGATTTTTGTCCAGTCTGTTTTGTTTTCATTGTCAGCAAAAACACAAAATGTATTTAATTGTCTATTTATTGTTTTATGTATTGACATTATTTTTTATTATAACGGGTCTAAATCTACCTCAGAATTGTGAAATGTTCTGCTGTCTAGCAAATTTTTGTCATGTTATGACAAAAAAGATAAAAGTTTAAACCACAATTTACTGTATGGTTTCTTCAGCTTTCACTCAGGAGCAAACACCAGCCTTTAAACTTGAAAGAAATATTGACAGATGTGGAAATTCTTAACATATAACATTCTGGAATTTCTCAATTGTGGGATCAATAAAGGTGTATCTTATCTTATAACATTTTTAGCCATATCGCCCAGCCTCAATACTTAAATGTTGCTGCCTTCTTTGCTTTCACATTTCCGCGTGACTGTTGAACTCTCAAAGCTTTGCTTTTTTATCATCTAGTTGTAATATTCTGAACAATTTGAAACAACTCACACCATGAAACTAACAGAACTTACTCAACGCCTCTTTAACTCAACAGCAGCTCTTTTTAGTCTGATCACAACATCCACTAAAACTGCCTTGATTCTGTTTATTCATTCCTTTGTTGTTGGGCATGTCAGTTGACTTCCCCCCTCCCAGATCACATCTGTATCAGCAGATACAGATGTGATCTGATCACATCAGGGTGTATTTTGTCAGTGTTTTTCACAGCATGCTGCTGCTAATTGTCCCTGATAGGCCACATCCACTGAAGGCATGGCAGAAGTCTAAATGTCAGAGAAATATGACACGTTCTGATTTGATTTAGTGAGCTGATCTGCAGCTATGAGTCAGATCCTTGTTAATAGTGTGTCCGGTGTGTGTGTTAGGATGGGCGTTGGTGGCGGGCAGGTGTGATGGCTGGTCTGAGGCTTGGGTTGCACATTCAGAAGGAAGAGAAGAAGATATTGGAGCAAGAGTAGGACTTGGTGAATTGGATAAATTGGCAATTTCTTAGTAGTGATTCTTGTGGAATAACATTGGTGTATGCAGCAAAGTGAAGAACGTATGTAGATAATAGAAATTGAAGTGTATTTGGGATCTTTTATTGGCTGCACTCTGCTCTACAGTCCCAGCAATGTAACAACTGGTCTAGCTGGCCATCTCAGGAGGAAACTTTGATTTGGAGATTGGATTTGAAGATTTAGGCTGTCACTTCTAGCTAACATGATGTGTGAAGCTGCTTGGTATCACAGGGTAAGTGCACTGAGTCTGAGTCACTGGAAGAGGAGGGGGATACTGATATGTCTGTGATGATTTTAAGACTCAATTTAGTGTGTGTCACCACAAATGCCCCCTGAAATTCTGATTTAAAGCATTAGCCTCAAGTGTAGATTGTTGGCCAAACAGTTCCACTGCTTTGTTGATAGTTTAGGTCATCCTAAAGGCACATGTTTTGCTGACAGTGACCGTTTGTGTTAAAAGAATGATTTCAAGAAATGAAGTGGAGGCAGTGTGATGTTACTGTAGCACCCGGAAATATTTCATGTAGGAGGTTGGGTGGATGACCGGATGTGGACTGTCTCCCTTTTATTTATCTGCATGCGACCGGGCTGGATGTGTGTCGAATGGACCAGATATGCAGCTCTAAATTATACACATATGAAAATGTGGTTTGCTTGCATGGAATGCTATCAGTGTAAGCTCCGAGAAAAATAATGCCTCATGTGGATACAGCAAGTTTGCAATCATGGAAGTACATTAAGTCTAAGGAATCATTTATTCTGAGGCAGAGGCTGAAAAACAGATAGGGACTGTTGAGTAGGGCTGCATATTGTGTGAAATGTTTCAATACTACTAAGTTGCAACGATATTCTCGAGTTTCTGTACCAGTTCAGTCAGCCATTTTATAGACAAGTCAGTTAATTGGGGTACTATGAATATATAGTTTCCAATGCCATCGTGATAACTGAGCTTTGGTTGTGACACCAGAGCGATTACATGTTTTCAGTACCTCTGGGAATATTTAGATGTTTTAGAGAGCACTGAAAGAAATTTAAATAACGTTGACCTCACCAGGGGAAAAAAAACCCATCAGCACGATCCCACAAAAAAGCAGTTGATTATATTATTCCATGAGCAAAAGTTGTATTAATATGTGTTTTTACAAAAATCAATAATGTATACAGTGGTGGAAAAAAGTTTTCAGACACCCTTAAAATTTTACACAATCTCAAATATTATCATGAAATATTTGTGGAAAAATCTTTTTTGTGTTTCAAAAGGTGTGGCTGCATTAGACAGATACAAACAAATACAAATTATATTTTTTTGTTTATTGTTTACAAGAAAAACTAACAAAACTAAATTCTTGACAGTTTCAGTATGTCAGTTCTCAACATTGTCGGTATTAAAGTCAACAAATAACAGAGAATGTGTTCAAAACTGAACAAAAAATAAATAAACCATCACATCATCAAATTAATATTTAGTAGTCCTGCCACTGGCACGTAGTAGAGCTCTAATCCTGGCTGGCATGTTCCCCACGAACCTTTCACACTGTTGAGGGGTAATCTTGTCCCATTCTTCTTGAATTACTGCTTTTAATTCTCCTAAATTCTTTGGTTTATGCTTTGAAACAGACCTTTTGATAATCCACCACAGATTTTCAATGGGGCTCATGTCCGGGGATTGAGCTGGCCACTCTAAGACCTGGATACTGTGCTCCTGCAGCCAAGTTCTACTGGCCTTGGATGTGTGGCAAGGGCCATTATCTTGTTGAAACATCCAGTTTTTACCTCGATGGAACAGTGCACGCGCAGAAGGGAGCATGTGGGTTTCGAGAATGGTACAATACTTGGTAGAGTTCAATGTGCCATCACAGACAGTGAGATGACCAACACCAGCAACACTCATGCATCCCCAAACCATGATACTGCCTCCACCATGCTTGACAGTAGGTACTGTACATGCTGGAGATAATGCTTCGCCTGGCCTTCTGCACCCTCACATTAGTAGGAGGAAGATAAAGCTGGAAACTGGACTCATCTGACCACAAAATCTTCTTCCAATTCCTGGCTGTCCAGTTCTTGTGTGCCTGGGCCCAACAACGCCGGGCTAACCTCTGTCTCTCATTGATCAGGGGCTTCTTGATAGCCTTGTAGGACCTTAAGCCATGATCTAAAAGTCGGCCACGTACAGTGCGGGTGGAACACTGGACACCAGTTTGGTTTGACCACTGCTGCTGAAGCTCCTGTGATGTCATTCGGCGGTTTTGCCTGCACATGCGGATCAGGATGTCATTTCTTGCTGAAGAAACCCTTGGACGCCCAGATCTTGGTTTGTCTTCCAAGCTGTTGGTTCGTCTGTATTTCTGCAGAGTGTATCCAACTGCTGAAGGACTGCATCTGCACTTCCTGGCTATCTGGCGGCAGCTGTACCCTTCCTGGCTGAGAATCTTTATCTTCAGGCGTGTTTCCTGCTTTAGGTTCCTTGTTTTAGCCATTTTTGTGTCTGAAGAACTTTCAAATGTGCTGGCTTTATGTAGACACGAAGCTTGGCAACAAAAATTGTGTCTTTTAATAAAAAGAACGACCTTCATCAGTGGTACCAAAATGACCCAATACTCAAAATTTCTTATGTATTTTTATGGAACCAGGGCTCAACAATAAGGATTGCCCAATTGCCTGATTGCCCGATTGCCCGGGGCAAGTAAAACTCACGGTCGGGCATGTTTTTAATGGCTTTTTTAGGATTTATTTAGTATTTTGGCTGTGACTGTACTAAAAGAAATTGCACTTGAAGACCTAAGAGTGATTCTTAATGCTGTATCGATTTCCCCAACCCCCCAACCCCAATGCATACTGTTCGGTTAGTACTAGAGGTCCACCAATTCATTGGTTTGGCTGGTTAATTTGGGCCAATAGTCTTAGAAACTGTCATGGAACTGATGTCTATGCAGCGTATGTACATCACGAGACATCTCAGTGTATTGTTCTTTATATTATCAGTTACTTTTATAAAGCTTTTGCCTTGACAGCTAGAGCTCATCCAGTGCAGTAATACTGTTATCACTATAGATAAAGGTCATCAGTCTGTGACTGACTGAAAGCTGCAACTTCCTGTTTCAAATTGTTTTATCACATTGAATTGAATTGAATTGAATTGAATTTATTCACACACACAGAAGAAGTACAGGTTCTGTTTACATGATTCGTAAGCAGCATGTGTGAATCAGGTCTCCCAGGAAGCTATTTAAAGCTTATTTTAGGGAGCCTGATGCATAAGGCCATCAAAAATAGTCAATTGGAATATCGGACATAACATATATGACAATACAGTAACATTTACATCCATACTACAAATAACATAAAACAAATAACATAAAACACAAAAGACAAAAGCATCCCCCATTCACTGGTTTGGGTTACAGTCCAGTGTTATTTCATGTGTAACTATTTAGGAGATTATGCTTTAGAGTTTTCTTAAACGCAGATAAAGAGGTGAGTTCTTTTATGGTGTCATCAAGCTTATTCCATATCTGAGGACCCCTGCAAGTCACACTCATGCTGGCACTTTTAAGGTGTCTACTCTTCCCCACAATAAGATGTTTATGTCTAGTATGGTGCTCATGCAGAGGCCGACAAACCAGAACAAGCTCAGTTAATCTTTTGTTGACATTATGTAATACTTGGAATATCAAGCATGCATTTTGGTAAACATTAAAATCCAGTAGTCTAAGGAGACCATATCTGTGGAACAATGGACGTGTAGGAGCATTAAATTGAGACCAAGAGATTAAAGGCCCTCATTTCAAAATAAAAGTCCTTCAGTGTTTTTATACACAGTCCAGCCACAGATTTTGACCAATTGTTTTTTATGTTTTAAACATCATTGAGATAGTATTTCAGGTATTTCAAAAATACTAAATACTTCACTCTAAAGAATCTTGTTTCAAATTACATTTTAATTTTTTTTAACAATTGCAAAATACTGAAAAGTAATTGAAATACATATTTCAGTCAGAAATACTGCCATTCTCTTATCACAGTTTTGCATTAAAGGTTCATACGCAAAGTCAGTCTGTAATGTTAATGTGTACCTGATAATTTCAGTTTGACTTTGAGGGCATATAATAGCTAAGCTTTTGGTGAGTTAAATGTTTAGTTCTAGATTTATTAATTAGTTACTTTGAGCTTGATGTTCAGTTAATTTCCAGCTCTGTCAAATTATTATTATTATGATTATCTTTTTTTTTTTTTTTTGAGGGTTGGTGATATCAGCTGATTAATTGGATGTCGACTTTTCCCTGTTCCAAACTGTCGTTATTATATCGTCCTTTAAAAAGCCATTATAGGTCGACCTCCAGTCTTTACTGAAAGTGTTGTCTGGCAACGTTAACCTCTTGTTTTTATTATTTCTTTCTGGTGCTACTTTTGCTCAGAGTTGTAGTTTTTTTCCCCCTCAGCTTCTTAGGCCGTCAGAAGAATAAACACTTTAGTTTTAGATAGGCAGGGAGAACCCTGCTTATGTCCTCTCTATCTTTGTCTGCCTCTCCTCTTATCTCCCGCCTTCGCTCCCTCTGGCAGTCTCCCCCACATTCTCTATCCTGTCGACTCTCCTCCCTCTGTGTTGCTGTGCATAAGATGTTCTCTTGCCCCAGTGTGACGCCTCGCTGTCCAGCAGAACTGTCAGGAGAGGCAGAGAAAGAGAAAAACAGGGAGGATCAGGTCTAAAAGGAGGGCCAGCCAGCAGTAGAAAGGAGATGACTAACCAAGAAACTCTGGCTGCCTCCTGGCTGATGGTGACAGATTAGGGCTGCTGGAGGGAGTGGGACTAAGCATATAAATGAGATATTTAAGAAACATGAAAAACTGGCCTCAAATTATAGCAAACAGCCAGTGGTGTACCCTCGCCTCACTTCATAGAGGTTGTTTCCAATCCATTCTGGAGGCCCATGGTGTGCCACAGGAGGCCCAGCCAGTGGCTGTGTGATAAGGAGGAGCCATGACCTCTGACCTCTGTACACCTCTGATGTGGACCTGTACTGAATGTGTATAGAGAGGTCATTACGTGTTTCTGTATCTTTTTCTGTTCAACCAACAAAATAATCCATCTCTGTATCTGTATTCAAACAAATAGAAGACTGAAAGTGGGTGTGGTTTATACAGGAATACGCGTTAAATTGCAAAAATGTTCTATTTTGCAAACTAATTTTAATTTGCAAAAAATGTTGTGCTGTCAAAGCATCAGATTGATTTAATAGTGACATATAATAACATAATTACATAACATAATTATGAAATACCTTTTCACATCCCCATTCTGTACTTTTAATCTCTCTCTCCCTCTCTTTTACTTTTTATTTTTCACCCCATCAGTATGGAATGCCATTAAAGTCAGTATTAAATAAATAAATATGCCAATGACATAAATAAATATGCCCATCAAATAAATAAATATGGCGGTAACACTTTATATTAATGTACTGTAATAAGCATTAATTAATGCTTAATGAGCACAAAATAGTGGGAAAAAAGTGGGAACAGTGTCTTGTTGACATTCATAAACCCTTCATTATGCACTCAGTGAAGTTAATAATTCTATTAATTATGCACCTATTGCAACATCCAGATATCAATCATTATTTCAACATTAAAGAATCCTGATGCGTTCTTTTCACTTTAGTATGTTATTATTTTCTTTTGCAAAGGATCATGGGAATCTCATTTCCTCAAAATGGCATACTAAGACAAACATGAGTTATTTGAACTTAAAAATTTTGAGTAGATTGATTCAGAGTTAGCTGCTTTATTTACTCGTGATGAGAATTCAACCTACCAGTGATGGTGAAAACACAACATAAGAACATATTTCCTTTTCATATTGATTTTTAATGCAACCACTATTGTCAAAAACAGGAAAAAGGATTGGAAACCCAAATAGTTGAGTTCTAAAAAATGACAGATCTGAGTTCATTTTGGCTTTTTCAAAAGTTTTGTTACTTAAAATGACTGTTTGGGAATTCAGTGTTCCACAAAGCTCCCTGTAACCCATCAGTTTTCTGAAAGTGAGTGACAAAAGTCTCAACATCAGCCAGGCCAAAGGTGGCCAGGTCAGTGATGTCTTCAGGCCAGTTGCTTAGGTCATACATGGTGGCAATGGCCTTCAAGACACCCTCATCAAGGTTGCCAAACCGCGTGGTGAGGTTGTCACTAGGAATGCACCGAAATGAAAATTTGTGGCCAAAGCCGAAAAATATTAAACGCTTGGCCGAATACCGAGTACCGAATACCGAATATCATTGTTTAGCTTTTCATTAGTTTTTGCAGATGAACCCCCTCCAGATTAGTGTTGTCACGGTACCAAAACTGGGACCCACTGCGCGATACCAATGAAAATATCATGGTTCTGAGTAGTATCACGATACCACAGCGAAAATGAGGCAGATGTGCCTTTTGTCATTTATAAAAAGATAAATCACTTTTCTATAATACATCAATGATATTTCAATGGAATAAATTACTTATTGACTTATTCATACTTCAAAAACAGCATCAATAAGTGATGAACATAGGGGGGATCAAAATAAAATAAATAAATAAAATAAGAATCAACCAGCCACTCTCCTCCCCTGACAAGTCCCTTCATAAGTAAAGAACAGTCCCTAAAGTGCGGTGAGGTTTGTGGGCCGTGAACGGCTCGTTTCTCCTCTGACACATCACGTACGGTCTGTGTTCGGCTGGCTCAGCTGTTCAGGTACTTCTGGGCAGTCCACACGCCAAGAAGAGGATATTATTGGAGCAGACTTGTCCGTCGTCGGTAAGCCGATGGCCGCTGTATTTGACAGGAATACATTACTGTCTGTGTCTGTGACCCCCGTTCAACCCACAACCGGTGGGATTCGCCTTTCGTTTCTGCTGGTGGTTGAAATCTGTAGGCTGCTCGCACAGCGTGCTGAATGATTTAAGCCTATTTTGCTCGCTCAAAACTATTTTTAGTCGCAAATGCGAGTGCGGTGACGGACGGATTGCCACACTGCTGACATTTTACTCCGCCCGTCACGGCACGCTGTTTGATTGCGTTATCAAAACACGCCACTATTATTCGGCCTTGCTTTTAACTTATTCCACCGAATACTGAATGTGTGTTTTTTTGCAATATTCGGCCGAATATATTCGGTTACCGAATATTCGGTGCATCCCTATTTGTCACAGAAGCCATTGATTAGTTTATCTTTCACTTTATGGAAGTCATCATCATCCACTTGTTTCCTGTTGAGTTTTACACCAGAGAAGGTGTTTCTGGGAAAAGGTCCCACTTCATGCAGGAACTGCTTCAGATGCTAACCTGGAACTGTCTGAAATATAGAAGAAAAAAAACTTTCACTGTCACGATTGTTAAACATACACCGCAACATATTAATTCCTCTCTAGGGAGTTTATTTTGTTTACCTGCATGGCTCCAAAACACCATCTGCAATGTAATCCCATCAGTCTGAAAGAGAAGGCTCAGAATTAAACCCATGAACACATTTAATCTAACTTCCCTTGTTTTTAATCCACAGCCTAGTACTAAATTATAATGGTTTCACAAGAGTGATAATAAAACACTTACACACTGGGCCTGATACAAACTTCAATTACCAAAATGTATGAAAATGTATGAAAATGTATTAACCTTACTGACAGAGAGGAATGAAATCAGGCTATGGCGTTAGCAAATTAGCAGGAGTTAGCATGAACATGACGCAGCCTATATCCGTTAGCCTGCTCAACATAACACACAGCTCATCGATGCTCTTAACACATTCACTCTGCTCATCCTGCTTCACACATTTACTGTCACTCTTGTATCTCAACCAGATGCATCTTCACACACATTTCACTCACTTTAACTCACACAGATCGTCATTAGCAACGCACTTAGCTATCGAAGCTATTTCTAGTGGCACCCTCCACGAGCCGCAGCACACACACACACACACACACACACACTCTCTCTCTCTCTCTCTTAATCACGGTCAAAGTCAATGTCTCTGAGTGTCACAGTTACGCACTAAGATTCTGCTAAAACATACTACTGTTAATCTGGGTGTTCATTATACTCAGCTTACCTGTAGGAAATTTAGAAACATGACTGGCTGCTAGTTCAAGCATGAGTTGCTAGCCTAATTATTACTGACTGAATGAACCGAGTTCACCTCTTCTGATTAACTGTAATGTTACCGTCATTATCATAAACATCAAAATTTAGAACACACAGTCACATTTTATAACTTTGTAAGGCCATCATGTACATGATTAGCTGAGTTGCTAGCCTACTTTAACAAACTAACTTACCACAAGGGCAGAAACAGATGAAACATCGTCTTCAGAGTCCCGAAGCCAAGTGTCGCATCTTACTCCAACTGGAGCGGCACTGGAGGAGCTTGCATCAGTTTTTACAACCATGTCAGCTTTGCTAGGGTCTGTGCTCTGATGAAGAGTGGCGAGCATAGCTGGCAATTGGCACCCAGCAATACCGTCATGCAGTGAGTTGAGTGAATATCCCAGGAAGCATTTTGCACAGTTTGGCAATAGCCTTTCCTAGTTCTTAACTTTCTGTTTAAACGATTAAAAGTAACGCCAAAATTATGTCGAGATGTGATGACTTTGTAAATAACATGAATTTCAAAACATAATTGACGTGCTTCGCTCTGAAGAGGTGACACTTCAGATAGCCGATTAGATGCGTTATGGGCTGTATCGATAGAGAAATTACTGCAGGCAACAGCGGAGAGAGGGAGAGGGTGGACCTAAGAAGGGGTTCCGTGTGTGTGTGCATGCGTGTGCGTGTGGAGCCAGATCAGGTGCAGCAAAAGCCACTGTATTTTTGCTTTTCATAAGTTTTTATTGAAATAATTCAAGCGACAAAAGCAACGTTCAGATACCCATATGTAATGATGTTGTAAATAACACCCATTTTGATATTACTTTGACTTTTTTTTTTTTGCTGTCCCGGAATTGTCCCAGACACATCATCTTTGTGTCCCAGTAGCTGAACTTGAGGCCTCAGTACAACAGTTCACAAACCAACGGGTGGTGTCATGGTAGCTAAGACCATTTTTCGTACAGTCTGTAGTCATTCATCAGGATAAGGAAATCAGCTCACTGCTTTTTGAACTCTCCTGCTGACTCTGCTAACGGGCCAGTGGAGGTTTTCAAATGTAAGCATTAGAGAAAAAAGCAAGGACAAAGTTGAGCATGGAGGGATTAAACACCAGCTAAGATCCTGGACACATAGATGTTCTCTGCCAAACACCCTGCTAGCCAACATACAGGCGCTGGAAAATAAACTGGATGATTTCCACGCTGGTATCATTTCCCAGTGGGATATCAGGAACTGTAATGTGCTTTGTTTCATCAAAACATGGCTAAATCCTGAGATACAGGACAGCGCATTCTACCAGGTGACTCTTTTTACATACACTGATGTGACGGAACAGAGGGCTCAGGGGAAAAAAAAGGGAGGAGGTGTGTGCTTATGGTGCATAAGAATATTAAAATGCTATCCCATTCCTGCTTACCTGTTCTGGAGTTATTGTCAATCAAATGCAGACTGCACTTTCATACTGTGGGAATTCACATATGTCATTATCACAGCGATCGATATTCCACCACAAGGAAATACAGAGGCCCAAACAATACAACTCTGGGGAAGAATAAATATCTGTTTCCATCACATTATTTGTGCTTTCCCAAATAATGTATTTGGATAGGGGTACATCCCTAGACTGTACCTGATGAGATTTTCCCAATGTGTGTGTGTGTGTGTGTGTCCATGTGTGTATAAAAAAGGTAACTATTACTGTGATTTGACTGGATGCAATTGAAGAAAATACTGTTTGTCAAACATTGTGAGGGGTAAGAAATGATGGCAGGGCACTGTGTGTTTACACTGTTGTGTAGCAGTGTGTGCATGGAACCCAAGAATGCGAGCATCACACAGCAGTGCTTTTATGTTTCATCACATTGTAAATGTCAGCTCACTCAGTGCTGCATGAATATTGACATGGTGCTGTGGTGTGTCCTGGCTCTCCAGCTTGTCGTGGATGTTAAAACAGCCACTTAGCAACTGAGAGGGTCCCAGCAGAGCAGGAGAGCAGGGCTGACAGACAGTCAGCCTGGCTGGGCCGGCCTCTCTTTTTAAAATGCTTCACTAAGCCACCAAACATGAATGTATTAGTACCAGGGCCATGAATTATGCAGAGCGGAGACAGAGGCCAAGTGGACTGGAGAAAGTGATTTTTTTTCCCCAGTGAGTGGAATGTGGTTTCAGTCACAGTGTGGCCTGGTTCATGATGCAAGGCAGCATGAGAGATTATTTTGAATTATATCCAAGAGCAGGGTTATTAGTGTTTTGTGCATGAACTATCCTGAATTAACTTGCATGTATCTTTTAAATTCAAACACAAGGTATTGGGTTAAACCAGACAGTCAAAAGAGAATTAAGGTTAATGCAATTTTCATTGTATTTATTGATAACAGCCACATAGTCTTAGTTTTGTTACGTTAGCTCCACAGGCTGACAGGATGAGCTGCTGCACTGTCCCAAAGCCAGATAACTCAGAGTTTTAACAGTATGACAAGATGAGAAGTCTGACTTGACTGATTAGCTGAGCTATGAGCTTAGCTCGACTACTGCGTGCATGTAAACGTACTGAATGATATGATGTCAATAGAGGGGAAAATTAACTGTAAAATTCTGATCATAGGTCACCATGGACTACATAGCGAGATTCTGTCCACCAGTCAAAATACAATTAAGCACTGTATTCAGCTGGCTTAATGTAGAAGGACTCACCAGTCTCTTGTTTTGATCAGCAAAAAAACAACACATGACAAACCACAATCTTTGGCATGGTTAAGAGGAATATCCAGAGATCATAATTTTATTATCCAGACAACAGCTTTTTTGTTCTTGTTTGGCCACATCGCAGAATTAGCATTGATTAGCTACAGTAAAGATGCTAGGTACTAGAGATGTCAACCCTAATTGCAATCTTTCAAATCAGGATTTGGTTAAAAACAAAGCAAACAACCAAACAAAAAAAAAACACTGGGCCTCATGCAGGAACAGTCTCTTAAATTTCTCTATTTTTTCATAATTTCTGTTGAAAGACAAAGAAGTCACCTCCAGATGCAGCAAACATTCTTAAGCATCCAAATCTGCCTCTACCCAGGTGGGCTGAATGATGAATCGCACTTGATCATAGGGCATTACCTATTAGCATAGGTTACGCTATATAAGGGCAGGTGTTGTGCCATTACTGGTGTTACAGGAAAATCAAAAACCCAGCTATGACAAAACATATGTAGTGCTGTAAATGCTGTATCAGCAGCAGTGGTGGAAGAAGTATTCAAATCATTAGTAAAAGTATGTATGTACAATCAGGTAAATGTATTGAAATATTAAAAGCAAAAGTACTTAAGGCAGAAAAGTTTAAATAAATGTAGTAATTAAAAATAATTAAAATAATTAAAAGGAAAAGCAGCAACTCATATGTATGTATATATATATACAGTACAGGCCAAAAGTTTGGACACACCTTCTCATTCAATGCGTTTTCTTTATTTTCATGACTATTTACATTGTAGATTCTCACTGAAGGCATCAAAACTATGAATGAACACATGTGGAGTTATGTACTTAACAAAAAAAGGTGAAATAACTGAAAACATGTTTTATATTCTGGTTTCTTCAAAATAGCCACCCTTTGCTCTGATTACTGCTTTGCACACTCTTGGCATTCTCTCCATGAGCTTCAAGAGGTAGTCACCTGAAATGGTTTCCACTTCACAGGTGTGCCTTATCAGGGTTAATTAGTGGAATTTCTTGCTTTATCAATGGGGTTGGGACCATCAGTTGTGTTGTGCAGAAGTCAGGTTAATACACAGCCGACAGCCCTATTGGACAACTGTTAAAATTCATATTATGGCAAGAACCAATCAGCTAACTAAAGAAAAACCAGTGGCCATCATTACTTTAAGAAATGAAGGTCAGTCAGTCCGGAAAATTGCAAACACTTTAAATGTGTCCCCAAGTGGAGTCACAAAACCATCAAGCGCTACAACTAAACTGGCACACATGAGGACCGACCCAGGAAAGGAAGACCAAGAGTCACCTCTGCTTCTGAGGATAAGTTCATCCGAGTCACCAGCCTCAGAAATCGCAAGTTAACAGCAGCTCAGATCAGAGACCAGATGAATGCCACACAGAGTTCTAGCAGCAGACCCATCTCTAGAACAACTGTTAAGAGGAGACTGCGCGAATCAGGCCTTCATGGTCAAATAGCTGCTAGGAAACCACTGCTAAGGAGAGGCAACAAGCAGAAGAGATTTGTTTGGGCCAAGAAACACAAGGAATGGACATTAGACCAGTGGAAATCTGTGTTTTGGTCTGATGAGTCCAAATTTGAGATCATTGGTTCCAACCGCCGTGTCTTTGTGAGACGCAGAAAAGGTGAACGGATGGATTCCACATGCCTGGTTCCCACTGTGAAGCATGGAGGAGGAGGTGTGATGGTGTGGGGGTGTTTTGCTGGTGACACTGTTGGGGATTTATTCAAAATTGAAGGCACACTGAACCAGCATGGCTACCACAGCATCCTGCAGCGACATGCCATCCCATCCGGTTTGCGTTTAGTTGGGCGATCATTTATTTTTCAACAGGACAATGACCCCAAACACACCTCCAGGCTGTGTAAGGGCTATTTGACCAAGAAGGAGAGTGATGGAGTGCTGCGGCAGATGACCTGGCCTCCACAGTCACCGGACCTGAACCCAATCGAGATGGTTTGGGGTGAGCTGGACCGCAGAGTGAAGGCAAAGGGGCCAACAAGAGCTAAACACCTCTGGGACCTCCTTCAAGACTGTTGGAAAACCATTTCAGGTGACTACCTCTTGAAGCTCATGGAGAGAATGCCAAGAGTGTGCAAAGCAGTAATCAGAGCAAAGGGTGGCTATTTTGAAGAAACTAGAATATAAAACATGTTTTCAGTTATTTCACCTTTTTTGTTAAGTACATAACTCCACATGTGTTCATTCATAGTTTTGATGCCTTCAGTGAGAATCTACAATGTAAATAGTCATGAAAATAAAGAAAACGCATTGAATGAGAAGGTGTGTCCAAACTTTTGGCCTGTACTGTATATATATATATGTGTGTGTGTGTGTGTGTGTATATATGTGTGTGTGTGTGTGTGTGTGTGTGTATATATGTGTGTATATATACAGTGGTGGAAAAAAGTTTTCGGACAACCCATGCATTTGTGAAATATTGCATTAAGAATCACTCTTAGGTCTTCAAGTGCAATTTCTTTTAGTACAGTCACAGCCAAAATACTAAATAAATCCTAAAAAAGCCATTAAAAACTTAAAATTGATTGGTTCCATAAAAATACATAAGAAATTTTGAGTATTGGGTCATTTTGGTACCACTGATGAAGGTCGTTCTTTTTATTAAAAGACACAATTTTTGTTGCCAAGCTTCGTGTCTACATAAAGCCAGCACATTTGAAAGTTCTTCAGACACAAAAATGGCTAAAACAAGGAACCTAACGCAGGAAACACCTGAAGATAAAGATTCTCAGCCAGGAAGGGTACAGCTGCCGCCAAATAGCCAGGAAGTGCAGATGCAGTCCTTCAGCAGTTGGATACACTCTGCAGAAATACAGACGAACCAACAGCTTGGAAGACAAACCAAGATCTGGGCGTCCAAGGGTTTCTCCAGCAAGAAATGATCCGCATGTGCAGGCAAAACCGCCGAATGACATCACAGGAGCTTCAGCAGCAGTGGTCAAACCAAACTGGTGTCCAGTGTTCCACCCGCACTGTACGTGGCCGACTTTTAGATCATGGCTTAAGGTCCTACAAGGCTATCAAGAAGCCCCTGATCAATGAGAGACAGAGGTTAGCCCGGCGTCGTTGGGCCCAGGCACACAAGAACTGGACAGCCAGGAATTGGAAGAAGATTTTGCGGTCAGATGAGTCCAGTTTCCAGCTTTATCTTCCTCCTACTAATGTGAGGGTACGCAGAAGGCCAGGCGAAGCATTATCTCCAGCATGTACAGTACCTACTGTCATGCATGATGGAGGCAGTATCATGGTTTGGGGATGCATGAATGCTGCTGGTGTTGGTCATCTCACTGTCTGTGATGGCACATTGAACTCTACCAAGTATTGTACCATTCTCGAAACCCACATGCTCCCTTCTGCGCGTGCACTGTTCCGTCGAGGTAAAAACTGGATGTTTCAACAAGATAATGCCCCTTGCCACACATCCAAGACCAGTAGAACTTGGCTGCAGGAGCACAGTATCCAGGTCTTAGAGTGGCCAGCTCAATCCCCGGACATGAGCCCCATTGAAAATCTGTGGTGGATTATCAAAAGGTCTGTTTCAAAGCATAAACCAAAGAATTTAGGAGAATTAAAAGCAGTAATTCAAGAAGAATGGGACAAGATTACCCTCAACAGTGTGAAAGGCTCGTGGGGAACATGCCAGCCAGGATTAGAGCTCTACTACGTGCCAATGGCAGGACTACTAAATATTAATTTGATGATGTGATGGTTTATTTATTTTTTGTTCAGTTTTGAACACATTCTCTGTTATTTGTTGACTTTAATACCGACAATGTTGAGAACTGACATATTGAAACTGTCAAGAATTTAGTTATGTTAGTTTTTCTTGTAAACAATAAACAAAAAAAATATAATTTGTATTTGTTTGTATCTGTCTAATGCAGCCACACCTTTTGAAACACAAAAAAGATTTTTCCACAAATATTTCATGATAATATTTGAGATTGTGTAAAATTTTAAGGGTGTCCGAAAACTTTTTTCCACCACTGTATATATATATATATATATATATATATATATATATATATATATATACATATATTGTCAATGACAATATTCTAAAATTATATTCTGTATTCTATATTCTATTTAATATTATGTAAGAGACATTCTGCTGCAACCTCAGACTGAGATCAGTAATTAGCTATTATTTTGCAGGGTTTTCCAATGTCTTAGGGTGCATAGATGACACCCACATACCCATCACTGCTCCAGCAGAAAATGAGGGGGACTATGTTAATAGGAAGTCCTTCCACAGCATTAATGTTCAGGTACATTAACTAGCCTTTTATCTTAAAGTGACACATTATTGTGTAATCAATCTACCATTTATTATAATTATTGTTATTATTATTATTATTATTATTACTACAGGTACTGCACTCATAATAATAATAATAATAATAATAATAATAATGATAATAATACATTTTATTTGTAAAGTGCTTTTCAAAATACTCAAAGACACTTTACAAAACAAAAAGAACAAAATAAAAACAACATAAGAGCAGTACAACACAGATAAGAGCAAGGATGGAGATTGAATGCAAGCCTGACCAGGTGGGTTTGAGCAAAGATTTGAAGGAGTTTAAGTCTGTACAGTTATGGATGTGTTGGGGGAGAGAGTTCCAGAGGGAGGGGGCAGCAGTGGAGAAGGCTTTGTCCCCCCAAGTTTTGTGCTTGGTCCTGTGTGGTAGAGAGAGGAGATTTGCATCAGAGGAGCAGATACTGCGGGAGGGGGTGTGATGGTGCAACAGGTCAGTGAGGTAAGATGGGGCCTGGTTATGGAGGGCTTTGAAGGTGAGGAGAAGGACTTTGAACTGAATGCATTGAGGAATCAGGAGCCAGTGGAGGTTCTGAAGGACGGGCCTGATATGGTCACGGGAGCGGGACTGGGTGAGGAGAGGGGCAGCAAAGTTCTGGATGTACTGTAGTTTATTGAGGACTTTAGAAGATGAACCATACAGAATGCTATTGCAGTAGTCGAGTCTGGATGTGATGAATGCGTGAATTTCTTTAGTGGAGAAGGTGAGTGAGGGGCGGAGCCAAGCTACGTTTTTTAGATGGAAGAAAGCGGTTTTGGTGATACGATTAACGTGCGGTTCACATGAAATGTTGCTGTCGAAAGTGACTCCGAGGTTGCGTAGATGTGGAGATGGAGAAAGTGTAGAATTTGTAACATTAAGGCTGAAATTACGCATAGTTTTAGTAAGGGAACTAGGGCCAATTAGGATCATGTCTGATTTGTCACAGTTGAGTTGTAGAAAGTTAGTTTGCGTCCAGGATTTTATTTCAATGAGGCAATTTTCAAGTGTGGAGCAGATTGCTGTAGTGATGGATTTGGTGGCGATGTAGATCTGGATGCCGTCGTGCTGTAGATGGTGTTATTTTTTGTTTGGAAGAATGACAAGAATGAGTTGCACTTGTCCACCGTGAAGGATGTGGAGAAGGTTTGAGAAGTTTGTTTATTGTGGAGAAAAGAGTTTTGGGGTTGTTGGAGCCAGAGTGTATGAGATGAGAGAAGTAGTTGGACCCCGCTGTGTTGAGGGCGTTCTTGTAGTGTAGCAGGTGGTCTGTGTAGGCTTGAAGGTGAAGTCTTCTTGTAGCGTAGAGCTCAGGGGTTTACCAGGGGGCAGAGTGAGTGAAGGAGATGGTTTTAGTTTTGATGGGGGCCAAGTGATTTAGGCAGGAGGAGAGGGTGGTGTTATAATAGTGGGCAAGGTCAGTGGGGTTGTCTGAAAACGGGGGAGGGCAGGTAGATATTATGCTGGTGAGTGAGGCTGAAAGAGCTGAGGGAGTGATGGATTTGAGATTTCTGAAGGATATTTTACGTTTTACTTTAGGAGTGTGGATGGGGATATTCATATCCATAGTGATTGCCAGGTGGTTAGAGACATGGAGGTTGATGCTGGAGAGGTGGTGTAATGTTGAGCAGACCAGATCCAGGATGTGTCCATGTGAGTGAGTGGGGAAGTTAACATGTTGTGTCAAGTTGAAGCAATGTAGTAGATCCAGAAATTCTATGGCAGATTTGCAGACAGTAGTATCAATGTGGAGATTAAAATAGCTGAGGAAGAGAACAGAAGGTGAAATGGCACAGAGCTGGGTCACAAAAACAGAAAATCAGACAGGAAGGAGGGGTGTGGCTTGGGGGGGGGGCAGTAGATGATGGCAGAGACCAGGGGAGTCGGACCAGAGAGTTTGAAGACAAGAAGTTCAAATGAGTTAACTGCAAGGATGGAAATGGTGGTTATTTTGATGTCCTTCTGATGAATAGCAGCAACACCACCTCCATGGCCTTCAGGGTGAGGTTTGTCAGTGTGAATCCGGTTGGTGTGGTCTGATGAAGTGAAAAATAGTCCAGGGGTTTGTACAATGTTTCAGTGATGCAAAGAAAATCCAGGTTATTGTCAGTGATGAATTCATTCAGGATGAGGCTTTTGTTGTTCAGAGATTGTGTGTTGAATAGAGCCAGTTTCAGATGACGTTGCTTTTGGACGGTTTGAGAGGACTGAGGAATAGTAATGGGTAGTAAATTCTGGGCACGTCTGTGAGCAAAGTTAGGCTAGGCTGTTGAGGTTAGTGGCAGTTGCAGTTGGAGCCTGTAGGGGGAGAGGTTGTGGGAGCCTGTACTCACAGAATGATCCGTAGAGGAAGAACACACTGTGTAGGGGGTGTGGCACGTAAACAGTCACAGACGTGTGTTTTCCGTGGTGTGCACAGTGTGCTATGTTGGCTGCTAGCATGCAGCTACCTAATTTGCTCGGGTGCAGTCCGTCATGCCTGTAGAAGGTGGGGCGATTCCAAAATAAGTTAAAAATTATCGATAAAGTTAAAACTGCAAACTGCAGGCAGCCCAGAGCCAGGAGTGGAGAGAGAGGAGTCTTGAGAATCGCCCTGTGCCGCGGCCAAGTGTGGGAAGGAGGCTGCTGATGAAAATTGACTGTTAAAGTCATTCTTCAGTAGTTCGGTGTGACCTCGGACAACGGTACATAGGTACCGTTGTGCACAATGACGTGTTTTATGGAGTCCGGAAAGGAGTGCAGTGGATCTGGGAGCTTGTCTTTGATTTTTGTGACAGTTGCTCCTGAAAAAGAGTGAGTGCTGGTGTTAAAAAAATGAATATTCCTCATAATGGAGTCACCCACGATTGCAGTGGTTGGAGGGAATAAGGGATGAGGACGAGGAGGCGAGCACCTCTGCTCTGAGGGAGGTGTCGGTTGGATGTGTGGCAAGGACACAGCTGTGGCTGGGGGCTTGCTTGTCCCTCCAAGGCAGGGAAGACCATCTCAACGCTCAGGATGTTAAATCTGTTTTCCAGTTGGAGCTCACAAGGTGGGGAAGGTAGTGGGTTTGACCCCTCTCGATATTTTCCATTTACCCTGGACCATGGCTTTGTGTTGGGGGTGGAGATGTTAGCTCTGAGCTTCAGATTTGGACTAAAAGTGAAAGTAGCCTTTGCACTCCTCGAAGCCCATTTTGGCTTAGCCCCCAGCAGCAACCATGGGTCCTCAGCGGGGGGATGTGGAGCTGGAACTGAGGGGGCCGGCGTAGGTGAGGCTGAGGCGGCATCATTGGGAGACCGAGCCAGGGCCGAGCCAGTGGAATTGACGACAACCTGTGGCGAGGAGCCGGTACCATGCTCTGGGACGGTGGAGTCCAGATCCACTGGGTTTGCAGGAGGACAGGTGTTGCCTATGGCACCTATGGTAACCACGGAGTCAAGGCGATCTTCTTCATTCCGGATCCGGATTGGAGATGTATTGCTTCAATTCAGCGATGATCTGGGACTTGTGGGGGCAACTGTCACAGTCGTGGGGTGAGGTGAGTGGACCCATGGGAGCAGATCAGGTGGCCTAGGAAACAGATAACAACTACGGCAGCAATGGTGTGTTGTGTGACAGCATAGCGAGTTTATATTTAGCAAGAAGCTACTTTCTCTAGCTTATAGCACACCGTGTAAGCCAACGTAGAGAGTGAAACCTTACGTGCAGGGACTCCGGAGGAGGGTGGTTTTGGATACAACACAGAGTGGAGGATATGGGAGAATATAATCCAGGATTGGACAGGGAAACTTACCGCCGAGGGCCCAGAACAATGGGGCCGCTGCTGGTGAAGGTTTCAGGTAAGTTTCCGGGTTTTTCCCATGCTGTCAAGAGGCAGTCAGCGAGTCATAGAACAAGTGAAGCCGGTGCTCAGTGGCTATTGCTTCCTCACTCGATGTAAGATAAGGTTAAAATCTAACAGTTCTCAAAACCATATGTTGGTATAAAGCCAAAATAACAGCAAAAAGTGGGAAAAAGTTGGGTTTTAGACAGAGCAGCTGACGGGAGGACACAGATGCAGACGCATGCACATTATTATATGAGGGCAGTTCAGCTTCCACGCCTGCTGTCTTCTATTAAGATGGTGGTAACTGCGGTTTGTACCGTCATATAGCTCTGGATATCCAGCAACCACCAGTTTCTCTTTCACTGTTTACCAACTGTAAACTTGTGTCATGACCTCCACAGAAGGCCCGCCTCTCAAATCATCTGTTTGGACAATGGCGAAAAAGCAGAGATGACGTGGGGCACTTTTCCGTTCAGAGATTAAGTTTTTTTTAACCAGAGCAGTTCAGAATGCTCTGGCTGCAAAAACAGCAAGCAAAAAGCATCATTCTCATTAAAAACAATTACAAAAGTCTGCCTCCAGTTGCTAGAACACTTGGTGTGTAATAGGGGCCTAAGAGTGCAATTAGAGCACAGTCTTTGCTATACAGGGAGTCAGGTTTTCCTGTGTTGCCCCTTTTCAATGGCGAGGCTGTGCCCACTGAACTGTAGATCAGTAACCATGTCCGAATAATCTATGGTCTACTGTTGATATAGAGACAGATAACCTTGTATTTTGCTCTGTGATTTTTATTTGTGTTTGTGTTGAGTATCAAATAAAAGCACCAACATTATTCATTTTGAATTGGTGGCACCAGATGCTGACATATGCACAGCTCTGGGGGGTTGGGTCAAAGGATACAGTCTTCTTGAACCTCTACCATTCCTGTGAAAACTTGCCTGCTCTTTGTTGTGACTGGCCATCTATAGAAACAGTTGACATCCTGCTGACATGCAAGGTACAGCATCTTTATTATCCATTCTTCTTACAGTCGCTCCCCATTGACTTTCATGTCAGAGACCCTGGCATTTTTACAAGAAAAAAACAACAACAAAAAAACAAAAAAAATAACCTTTCACATAGTGAGAAGTTAGCCTGAGCTTGCTGACAAGTAGTACAGCAGCAACTGTAAGTGACTCTGTCAAAACAAAAAGAGCAAACACAGAGTGGGAGAAGTGGGTGTGAAATATGAGCTTCACTTCACCCAAGGCCATCCACACTGAGCTAAAGCTAAAGAAGTGTTCAGCCTTCAGCAGAGATCATGGCGCGAAGGCTATTAGGATGCAAGCTCTGCAGTTGTGAATAAGTGACTGAATTGTGCTCAGCAGCAAGCTTTGATCTGAATCAACACTCTGCCGCCATGCCACAGTCAGGAGCATGGCCGCGCATACTAAACACAAGCAGAGAACAGCTTTACCCCAACTCACTTCCTCACACTTTCCACTGCTGTCTGTGCACCACAGGTCACCTTTTCTTCAGAGGCCTGCAGGCTACAGTTAGGATCATTACCAGTATCTGTAGGAACACACTGGCCTAACCTTTTCACAGATCTTTCTTTTTCACTCTATTCCTTCAGTAATGAAATTCACAAAAGGACCTGTCTGCACAGACACATTTGAAAATCCAGTTTTCTATTCTTTTTTTTTTTTTTTTTGAAGATTTTTAGAAAACCTTTTTAAGCTGATATAATGGATGGAAACACAGAATGTCAGGTTTTTCAAATGTAATTAATGTAATTACATTAGTCTAGACAGGATTCTTTCAACATTATGAGAATTTCACTCCATAAAATGGTGATACCAATGCTAATTAATTTAAATTTAAAATTAACAAAGCAGAGTAGACATTTATATTTTCCTGCTTTTCCCCATAGAACTGTTTGTAATGCTTTGTGTCATGTAGTGTTAAATGCATCAAATTTACTTTTTTTTCCCAATACCTATTTCAATACTACAGATATTAAAGCATAATGCTATAATTTTATGGATTTATTAAGATACCTAGATTCAACTTTTCCTCCAAAGTTGAAACCCCATTCATTCCCATGAAAGTTGCTCAGTGGCGCATGAGGCTAAAAACAGCTCTATTTCCACTTCTGCATCATTGGGCCCACAGAGGAAGCATGCTAGAGAATGCTGCCAAACGAGCCAGCTACTTCCAATTTAGTGCTTAAATCATCATCAAATATCATTTTAGGGATATCAGATGTCTCTTTCTCAATGTTACTCTATGGGAAAACATCTTTTTTGGCTCAATAGGATCACTTGACAGTCATAGGAGGAGTCATTTCACTGTTTGGCTACTACAAAAATTGTCTTGCAACCACAGTTCCTAGCTGTAACTTAATTTGTTTGAATAAGGTTTAATGTAGTTGAGTGGAGTAGAAACAACTCCACGGTTCTGTTTAGCTTCAGAGGACTTTTGCACAAAGTTCCCCATGTCATTCTTAGGACTGTAGTCTCCTGGTAGACAACTAGTCGATTATTTGGTCGATATGCTCTCGTCCGACCAAATTCTCATTGGTCGAATAATCGCTGTGTTACTTTCATAAGGAGAAAAGTGCTACATCAACAGCTTTCCAGGATTAATCCATTATTTCCTGCGGCAGGGGGGGACAGGCTAAGTTACCTGTGAAAATGAGGGTCACGTTGTTGACAGAAAGTTGAACTCGCCCATCCTACGCTCAGCGTCGTGGTGACACAGACCTCCTGTCAGTTTCTGACACCATGTCCCTCAGTGGAAACGAAGCTTGTATTTACTTGTATTTCACAGATAAGAAACAATAAATTGTAAAGACAGTAAAGCTTCCACTAAAATAGCATTTTAAGTCTTGTGTGTGATCTAGGGATGCACCAAAATGAAAATTTGTGGCCGAAGCCGAATAATATTAAGCGATTGGCCGAATACCGAGTACCGAATATTGTTGTTTAGTTTTTTGTTAGTTTTTGCAGATGAACCCCTTCCAGATTAGTGTTGTCACGGTACCAAAACTGGGACCCACTGTACGATACCAATGATGAAATATCATGGTTCTGAGTAGTATCACGATACCACAGCGAAAATGAGGCAGATGTGCCTTTTGTCATTTATAAAAAGATAAATCACTTTTCTATAATACATCAATGATATTTCAGTGGAATAAATTACTTAATGACTTATTCATACTTCAAAAACAGCATCAATAAGTGATTAACATAGGGGGGATTGAAATAAAATAAATAAATAAAATAAGAATCAACCAGCCACCCTCCTCCCCTGACAAGTCCCTTCAAAAGTAAAGAACAGTCCCTAAAGTGCGGTGAGGTTTGTGGGCCGTGAACGGCTCGTTTCTCCTCTGACACATCACGTACGGTCTGTGTTCGGCTGGCTCGGCTGTTCAGGTACTTCTGGGCAGTCCACACGCCAAGAAGAGGATATTATTGGAGCCAACTTCTCCGTTGCCGGTAAGCTGATGGCCGCCGTAATTGACAGGAATACATTATTGTCTGTGTCTGTGACCCCCGTTCAACCCACAACTGGTGGGATTCGCCTTTCGTTTCTGCTGGTGGTTGAAATCTGTATGTATCTGAATGATTTAAGCCTTTTTTACTCGCTCAAAATTATTTTTAGTCGCAAATGCGAGTGCGGTGACGGACGGATTGCCACACTGCCGACATTTTACTCCGCCCGTCACGGCATGCTGCTTGATTGCATTATCAAAACACGCCACTATTATTTGGCCTTGCTTTTAACTTATTCCACCGAATACCGAATGTGTGTTTTTTTGCAATATTCGGCCGAATATATTCGGTTACCGAATATTCGGTGCATCCCTAGTGTGATCGGTCCTTCAGGGATTCATACTTCGGGATTTATCCTGGAAAAGATCGCTAGTTGCTAGGCTAATTTATACAATGTAGAATGCAATAGGCTGGCGCTAATAACATTAGCATGTTGTATTTGCTTGGAAAATGTGTTTATTATGACAGTTGTTTTGTCACTGAATCTTGTGAGCTGTAATGGAGCTAAATTGTGTGCTGTTACCTTTGTTTAATGTTGCTGTTGTCCCTGGTTTTATATGAGAAGAGGAAAAGATCGCTAGACACTAGGCTAATATATACAATGTAAAATGCCATAGGCTTGTGCTAATAATGTTAGCATATTGTATTGGTGGGGGAAATGTGTCCAGATAAAGACAAGTGTTTGTCTGTCAATGTTGCGATTTATAGTGAAGCCAATTTGTGTACTTGTGTTTGAAATTGTCTCTATTAAGCCATATTTCATGTGTTTTCAATCAACTAAACTTTACAGCACTTAAACACAGTCCTCCACCGCCGACTAGTGTTTTGGAGGTGTAACTGCAGAGTGACATAGACACAACACCGCAGAAGTAAAAATAACGTGCAGATTTTTTTTCCCTATGACTAATCAATTAGTGGAAGATTATGTACGACTTTAGTCGACCAAGAATTTCTTTGGCTGACTGCAGCCCTATTCATTCTACCTTTGTCTCTTGAGTGGCAATGGGCAGAGCCAGCATGTCACAATAAGTAGCATTCTATTGCATCTTCATATTTGTGAACAGGGTCTTATGCTGTGTTCCAGGGTCGGGTACCATTCACATTTGAAACAGTACAGATTCTGATACCTGGAATTCAGTACCAGGGGCCTCATTTATAAAACTCCAGACAAAATGAAAATGAATATTCCTGACATAGAAATTGAGGTGCTTGTGGGTGAGTTGGGGATTAGAAAGCACACAGTAGGAGTAGGAACATGGTGTTGCTGCTGCTGCTGTTCATCAAACACAACACTACCTGAATTTTTTTTAACGGGTCAGATCTAAAGGTGGATGGCAAAAAAAAAGAAAAGACCCTTACGTCTAATTTACACGGTCCATATGTGCAGGTGGTGAAGATGTGTCGCGTGAGAAGCAGAGTACCACTGTGTCTCCTGTGCGCTCTGTGCACCTGACAGCACACTCATGTTCCCTGCAGTCATTTTACTCAAAACTATCTGAAAACTAAAATGGTATTTGGTGATCTGCACAGTATTATAAGAGATTATTGAAAACTGTGCAAAGTTTGTGTGTTTGTTTCATTCGCGTCACTTCATTTGCATCTAATAGTGTCTTTGCATTGACTTTGTGTGTAATCTCGCTGTGAATGCACTGTTAGATTCCACACATATTTATTTAGAGGGAACCTTTGCAAATAAAAGGGTTCCAGCAAACATTTCCAGTGTGTTAGAGGTATATAGAAAACTTTCATAGAGACCTAATTTAAGCTCATTATTTAGGTTAGGTTTGTTTTTGAATGTGTTTTCACATTCTAGGGGTGAAAAAGATAATGAAACCTCACCAAGTTGGTTCTACATATTCAGTAAGTTTTTTCCCAGTTTAAGTTTAAGTCCCAGAAGCTTTCTAGTAAAAAATGCTTCCTCCTTTTTTGCATTCTATTTTTTATTGCTCTACTGGTGGAGGTTGCCTCTGTATGTGTAATGAAGGGACGTCAGCGAAGCATAGAATCCTGCTGTAGTTAATAAGCAGGTCAAGCTGAAAAGCACTGAAACTTTACATTTACTGCAGTTTGGTTGGAACAAATGTGCATTCCTGCTGAGACAAAGGCCAGCAATAGCAGCTCTAACAAGTTTTACATAAGTGGTGTATATTAGTCCATTACATTATGAGAGCACTTCAATCCTGTCAGCACTATGTGATATAGAGAAGGAATCACTATATGGCCCAGAGTTGAGGGCTGATGAAACCGAGCTATGGAAAATCTCATTATTCGCCAGCCTGATGTGCTTATGTACCCTACAGACTTGTGTTCCCGCTCAGCCCCAACAAGACAGCTAGAAGGTGTGAATACCACAAACATGACAGCTTCATGTTTTTCATCAAACCTGTTGCAATGCAGCCACCTGGTAAATGTTTACCTAGGTTTCAAATACCTTTATGAGCCACTGTGGTAACAGAGCTGAGCCCAGCTCTGAGAGCCAACCACAGGAAATCTGTTTTAGTCATAATGGGGCTTATAAAGAACACACTGTAATGTAAGTCCACAGCAGCTGCAACACGCTTCAGTGGTTCAGGTCCTCATTTAATCATTTTGGGAACCTGGAACATTTTTATGAAACCATTTTAAGATATACGCTGTGTGTGCTTTGGTAAATTTATCCTTTCCTGTCTTTTTACACGAGGAAGATCTGAAAGTGACTTATGACAGTTTGCATTACTTCTGAGTAGGGATGTAACGATACCAGAAACTCACGATACGACATATATCACGATATTTATACAAGGGGAAAAAAAGAGAAAATTTATTGTTAGATATAGCTATTTTATTCAAAAATAGTGCATGTACACTGTGCAGCATGTTATTTTTAACTTGGAAGCGTATCATAAACAAATCAACACACAGTTGAACATGTGCTTTCATTTCACCCCTATTACTACTAGGCAGGCAGACATTAAAGTGCCATAACAAAGTCATGTCAATTAAAACTATAGTGACAGAATATGAAAATGGAAACATGCAGTATTTTTTAACCTACTCTGAACAGAAGTAGTGTAGTACTATTACTAGAAAGTCATCTGAATGACATAAAATTATGAGGATAGAGTAGTCTTAATATTCATCAAATATACAGAACTTAGAACAATCAGACCCTGCAACAACAACAAAACTAACAAATTAGAAATAATGTAAACTCAATAACATACAATCCCTCACTCACAGATACACAGAGAGACACAGAGAGAGAGAGAGAGAGAGAGAGAGAGAGAGAGAGAGGTGGGTAGAGATGTGTGTAAAAGAAAAACTCAAAAACACTAGGGGTGTAACGGTACACAAAAATCATGGTTCGGTATGTACCTCGGTACACAATTATTAAATGTCTTTTACTTATTGGTAACCTTATTAAAACATAGCACCGCAGCAGTTAACTCTTTTTGCCCAATTTTTGAATGAAACAAATACATATAAAATCCTGCTTTTTCACATTGTTTGAATGAAAATAGAAATATAAAAGTGAAAAATAAAATCCTGCTGTTTTTTTAACACATTTTTTGAATGAAAATATAAATATACATTTCTGCTTTAACAGTTTTACTCAATAAAAATAAAAAGTATAGTGCAGCTGGTCAGCTTTAAAGCCTGCTCAGATTCAGTTTTACTAGGAACTCACTTAGCTTTCCCACTTTGTTAAAGTGCAGTAAACAAAACATGCTTATATCTAAAGTGCAGCTTAAACAATTTTACTCAACTCCAATGGCGTTGGTTATTTCTTTAGCGCGATGGTCAGGGAAATGCTCTTTCTTTTTAAACGACGATGATATCGTAGTTTGCACCAGATTACTTTTTCTAGTCATGCCGGTTAACGTTCAAACTCGGGTGGTGTTGCTTTAGATGCGTTAGCATGTTAGACGTGTTTCCAAGTACATACCCGACCGCTGTTCTGCGGTGTCGGCACACTGCTTTTGTCTTGTCCACTTGTTTATTTCCATCTTCGTATTTTACCCTGAAACCAAAGTAGGGATGCACCGAAATGAAAATTTGTGGCCGAAGCCGAAGGGGAATATTATTAAACGCTTGGCCGAATACCAAGTACCGAATACTGAATATCATTGTTTAGTTTTTCATTAGTTTTTGCAGATGAACCCCCTCCAGATTAGTGTTGTCACGGTACCAAAACTGGGACCCACTGTGCGATACCAATGAAAATATCATGGTTCTGAGTAGTATCACGATACCACAGCGAAAATGAGGCAGATGTGCCTTTTGTCATTTATAAAAAGATAAATCACTTTTCTATAATACATCAATGATATTTCAATGGAACAAATTACTTATTGACTTATTCATACTTCAAAAACAGCATCAATAAGTGATTAACATAGGGGGGGATCAAAATAAAATAAATAAATAAAATAAAAATCAACCAGCCACCCTCCTCCCCTGATAAGTCCCTTCATAAGTAAAGAACAGTCCCTAAAGTGCGGTGAGGTTTGTGGGCCGTTACTGCCGGAAAGAGAGAAATGTGAAAGGCTCGTTTCTCCTCTGACACATCACGTAGCCTACCTGTGTTCGGCTGGCTCGGCTGTTCAGGTACTTCTGGGCAGTCATGACACCAAGAAGAGGATATTATTGGAACAGACTTCTCCGTCGCCCGGTAAGCTGATGGCCGCCGTATTTGACAGGAATACATTAACGTTATTGTCTGTGTCTGTGACCCCCGTTCAACCCACAATCGATGGGATTCGCCTTTCGTTTCTGCTGCTGGTTGAAATCTGTAGGCTGATTGATGAATTAAGCCTATTTTGCTCGCTCAAAACTATTTTTAGTCGCAAATGCGAGTGCCGTGACGGGCGGTTCGCCACACTGCTGACATTTTATTCCGCCCGTCACGGCACGCTGTTTGATTGCGTTATCAAAACACACCGCTATTATTCAGCCTTGCTTTTAACTTATTCCACCGAATACCGAATGTGTGTTTTTTTTGCAATATTCGGCCGAATATATTCGGTTACCGGTTAACTAGATATTTTAAATGGCTCGCAAAAACGGAATTAAAATAAAACAAAATAAAATAATATCCTGCGCCCAATAATTCGGTACAGGGTCGTGCCGAACCGAACGGTTCGACACAAGTACATGCACCGTTACGGCCCTAAAAAACACACATTCACTCAGTTTGTTCATGCCGGGTTGACAATCTTGACATCCCTTTTCACACAGAGCGCGCAAAGCGCCGACCTCTGCCAACAAACAGGAGGTTTTCACCAGAAGCTGAATTTTCCACAGAGGTCTCTACTTCTCCAAAACAAACAGACCAGGCGATGAAAACTGTTAGAAACTCTGAATAAATCAGTATCATGTTACAAATCGGTATAACTCTGGTGCTACTCATCGCAGTTGGGCTTCTTATTATGGGCGACGCAAAAACTTAAAATCACAAATGTCCCTATCTAGAGCCAGTGTTTGGTTTTTCTGTTCTGGGCTACTGCAGAAACATGGCGGAAAAACATAGCAATTTCCATTAACAGACACCTGCTCCCTATGTCCATATTAAAGGCTCATTCTAAGGTAATGAAAACAGCGATTCTTATCTTCAGGTCATTATACACTGAAGAAAACATACCTATTATATTCTATATCAGCCAATATATCCCCCTAAATTCTACACACTGGACCTTTAATTCACAACACTATGAATATCAATCAATTTCAATCAATTTTATTTATAAAGTCCAATATCACAAATCACAATTTGCCTCACAGGGCTTTACAGCATACAACATCCCTCTGTCCTTTGGACCCTCACAGCGAATAAGGAACCCCCCCCCCCCACCCAAAAAAAAAAAACCTTTGAAGGGGGAAAAAAACGGTACAAAGTGAGGAGGGATTCCTCTTCCAGGACGGACAGACGTGCAATAGATGTCGTACAAAACAGATCAGCATAATAAATTAACAGTAATCCGTATGACACAATGAGACAGAAAGAGAGAGAGAGAGAGAGAGAGAAAGAGAGAGAGATAGAGAGATGCAGGACAGACGGTAATGACAGTAGCTTACAACAACATTAATGAAAATAATAATATTATAGTTGCAGTTCTGGCTACTGTGGTACTATGGTAATCTGAACTGAACAGATTTGAAACCTCATAACTACAAATGCTTTTTCCCATAATGATCCCCCAATGGATCATAATGACCTATATCTGGAGAAAGCATCACGTCTTTAAGTAGGCAGTCAGTGGAATTTGTATGTGCTAAAATATTGGTATGGCTGTTGAAGAAAGAGAACCAGCAGAAAGTCTGCTGGTTTTCAGTATCTCCACCTGCTTCATGTCAGTCAGCTCCATGAACACAGAGCTGCCGTGTATTCAGTAGTCAAACAGGATCAGCTCAGTTTGCTTATGGATTAATGTGTAGCTGTACATTTAGCCACAAATTCCACTTCCACTTGTTGATAAGCAGCAACAAAGTCCAGAAAACATTAAAGTGAGGAAACATTTCCGAGACTTTGTTTCAACAGATGAATGCCTGTTTTGTATTTGTCGTCTTTTTCTTATTCCAATGACTTTTCCTTTTCACACACACGGCATATGCTTTATCAGCATTCTATGACTGACATTAGAAATGACTGTTGCTTATCATTGCAGTCAGAGTAAAATGTGTTGTGTTTAGCAATTAAGAAAACCAGCATCATTTTTAGCTGGTTGATCTGTAACTTGTATGTGTAAGTTAAATATTTATTTGCAAAATTTAAAAAAATATTTCATAATTATTAAAGGTACCAAAAATTATTATCTTTTGACCAAGATAAAAACGTATCTTGTGTTATTAAAGTAAGTTATTAAAACAGTTTTGTCTTATCACATTTATTGTATAAGAAATTTGGGGGAACAGTATTTTTGTAAGTTTTGTTGTAAACGTCCATTTGAAGTGATATGTAGTCTTCATTTTGGTGTCAAGCATACATCGAAACCTGATTCTGAACTAAAGCCTTGAAAAAGGGCACAAATTCAAACTAGCTCTCACAGGCAAAGATGCACCAAAGGAACCACACACACACACACACACACACACACACACACACACACACTGTCCAGACTGCTGTTGACTTATGTGAACTTGATGTGGAATGATGATGTCATTGCTAAACCGTTAACATGTAAACAGGGGAATCCAGTTAGCCTTTGTCTATTACTGACTGTTATTGCAGTTGGCAAGAGGGCTAGTGCATGGATGTTGGAATCCTTGGCAGTGGGCTCTGGCCAGAAGGATCCCAGGCATCCGCTGCCATGGCAATAACCCCCCAACCCCCCTTCCCAGACCTCCATTTGCAGCTGTAGACAGAAGAAAAGAAGAGAAGGTGGAAAAAAGGACAAAAGGCTGATGGACAAGCTTAAAAACTGATCAAGACAGAGGTAAAATAACGGTCAGTTCGTAAAGCCCTCCCACACTTGAACTGTGTGTGTGTGTGTGTGTGTGTGTGTGTGTGTGTGTGTGTGTGTGTGTGTGTGTGTGTGTGTTTGTCTGTCCTCTGGGAAAATGCATGCTAGTGTGAAGCTGTGTGGTAGCCCTAAATCTCAGGCAGTCTTTTTCTCAGCCACTGAACTGCCATTAATCTTGGATGTTTGCCTGTTTGTTTGTAACGGATTATAAGGCGCTGGAACTAATGAGTTTTAGACCTGAACCTTGAGCTCACTCTAGCAAGGGCAGCGGGAAGTGGAGTGGGGGAGGAGGAAAAGAGGGGTGAACAAAGTGAAAAGCAAAATGGGATGAGATGGAGGGTCAGAGGGAGATAGAAAGTGTACTAGGTGTGTAGTCCTCTGTGTTTCTGCAGCAGCAGAGGAGTGGCGGAGCTGCAGGTCACTGTGGTGTTTGGCTGCAGACATTCAGACAGGATGGAAAGTACCACAGACATGAGATGAGGAGGAGGAATTCCACTGGTTGGGGACATAGTATGAGCCAGCACAAGCCTGGCTAAACAGGATTACACTTGATTTACTGTGTCCATACCAGACGGCCATTGTTTTCAATCAGAGTGTGACGGTAAAGTTGCTGCAAAGGACTAGTCACCAGACATTTTTAACTGCCAAATGTCAGTTTCATTTCACTTAAATCACAGTAGTCAGTGAATTTGCTCACAGAGGTGGTGCTTTTGAGTTCAACTTTGGCAAACTTTTGACATTGATCATACATGTTCTGTAGCAAGTTAAGCCCAGACACATCACTTTGGCAAGCTCCTCATGGGGGATCCTAAGGTGCTCCTAGCCATCTGGTTTATATAATCCCTACGGTGATTTTTGGGTCTGCACCAAGTTGTCCTAACAGTTGGGCACGCTCAGAAACAATGAAAGGAATGCGTCCAGGAGGTATCCTTATCAGATGCCAGAGCTAGGATTAAGCTGGCCAGCAACAGCAGAGAGAGACACAAATGCCGTCATATACTGGTGGTGAAATGTCAAGAAGGCATAAAGGTATAAAAAATAGATACGATCCAAGTCTAGTAATCAATATCGCCCAGCCCCACTTTCAGTCATTACTAAATTGAGTTGCTGATGCCATACCACTTTGCCATCAGTCAATTGCAAGTCATCTGAAAAGTGGTGATCTTTAAGGGATTAAAGGCTAAAATGAAGAACCCATAGTTATTTGCTTTGTGTTGTAGATTTGTAGATTTATTTATTTTTGAAATAATCAGGGACAGTACATATTAATAAACACTTTCGTGTAAATATGCAGGATTATAGCCAGTGGCTAATTTCCATCCTTTGTCCCTAGGCAGGTTGGTGTTAACAATATACAGTCAATAAAACAATAATGGTAAAAAATACAATAGGCAAAATAACAAACAATAAACCATGTTACTCATAACAAACCAGAAATTAAGTGACCATAGGAATTTGGATTATTACATGCTAAATGCTTGAGTGCTAAAGTGCATTAGTGTTGAGATATACAAGAAAAGAATTGCACATCGTCCATTGCTGATTATATATCTCCCTGTTTCACAAGTTTGTTAATTGCTGATGTAAATTGCACATTGTCCTTTTGCACATATTTTGCACACACAGACGTGTGTGCAGGTATTATTGCTCAGGTTAGCATACATAGATAGAATTATGTACGCACTATTACACAATATTCGCATACATATCTATGTGTATGTAAGCATACAAGGTCACACCAGCAACATCCCCAACAAACAGACATATGCATAAAAAATACAAACATCAATTACATCAAGTACATATAGTAATACAACACATCCCGTGGATTTTTAGGATTCATTATGAGTGCAGTTTTGACTTTCCAATAACCACATTTTTAGGTGCTTATTGAATGAGGTAAGGGTTGGTAAGTCTCGTATGTCACTTGGTATCGCGTTCCATGAGTGCAACGCTCGATATGAAAAAACTGACTGCCCAAAAAGACTTTTCCTGAATGGGACCTGACAGTCACCTCTAGACTCTGCTTGAGTTAACCTGTTTGAGTTTGTCTTTATTAAGTCTTGTAACGGAGGTGGAGCTCGTCCATGGAGAATCTGTAAACTAAGGTAGCGTCTGCATATTTTTACTTGTTGCTTGAAACATAGCTGTGTATCGATAGTAATTCCTAGGTATTTATACTCCTGAACCACTGCAAGCTTTGTTCCATGTACAAACACATCAGTAGTTTCAGCTTTTCGCGTTCAGCGTCATCAGGTTCACCTCAGGTGAATCTGATGACCCTGAACGCGAAACGCGTTGTTCCGTCAAATAAAGTATAGTAAATAAAGTCTATGTCAGTGTGTGGAGGATTTGTTTGTCAAGCTGATTACACACATTCCTGCTGCCTACCAGCACCTGACTACCTGTGGCTGTGCAAGGAGATTTCATTGATTCCAGTTACATCAGTAGTTACATTAACATTTGCTTTTTTAGAAAAAAACATACAGTTTTTGACACGTTGAGATGTAGGTGAGAATGTTTCAACCAGTTTGACACATTGGACATAGCAGCTGATAAATCTTGTGCAGCTTGGCATTTTGTTTTAGCGTTTACATACACAACTGCATCATCAGCATACATCTGGAAAATTACATTTGATGGACAGCAGATCATTAATGTACAGACTAAACAATAGTGGTCTCGAGACCGAACCTAGAGGTACACCAAAAGTATTGTCAGAAGTCGCAGATGTAGTATTGTGTACTCTAACACACTGTTTCCTCTAAAATCTGAGGATTCACAATGTCAAACACCTTCCTCAAGTCAAGAAAAACAGCTCCTATAACACCACCAGTATCAATTTTAGACTGTACCTTCAGTTATAGATTTATTGATGATGTTGGTCATTGGAGCAACAAGTGATTGTTTATGAGTTTAAAGAAACATTGATATGATCCATATGAAATGCATCCTTGGCTTTAGAATTTTTCAAACCACAGACAACTCTATCTACATCTATCTGAGACACTTCATTTAAATTAAAAAATGGAGTAGCAGTGTTCAGAGGCATTGTAAGCTGGATTTGTGGACAGGAGTTGGTGGCCAGATTTTTCACAGAATCTATAAAGTGTGTGTTTAGGGCTGTTGCAATCTCATTTGAGTCACGAGTTAGATTTCCATTTATTTGCAACTCCCTGATGTTCTTGTTTGTAGTATTATTTCCTGTTAGTTTCTTTTTGTTTGTCCAAATCTCCTTAGCATTGCCTCTTGCATTGCTTATGACATTAACAAAGAAGTTTGCCTTTGCGGTTCTGATTTCTTTAGTCACTTTCTTCCTGAGTGAAGTAAACATATGTCTATTGTGTGTTGATTTTGTCTTGAGGGCTATCTTGAGAGCATGATCCCGCTGTTTCATCAGTGACCATAATGTACTATTCAGCCAGGGAAGGTGATTTCTTTTCCTCGGGTTATGTTTTATGTTTTTCATAAAACCGGTCAATGTCTTTTGAATTACTGTCATGAATGGGTTGCAGTTATCATCTACCTACCAGGTGAGGTGCTCAGACCAGTTTCTTTCACTCAGGGCAATTTCCAAGTTTTTTATTTCACACTTTGGTATTCTTAATTGTTCTGACTTATTACTGGGGGGGGGGCGAGTAAATCTATTTCTCGCTAACTTCTTGAGAACAGTATCATGTTGTGGTCAAACAGACCTGTAACCATGTTGAATGTTTTTTGTGTTCTTTCGTATTTGTTGCTAAAAACCAAATCTATACATGTCTCTGATGAATTTGTTACTCTAGTGGGTTCTTTGATGAGTTGTATGAGATCAAAGCTGTTTGTTAATGATTTAAGATGTTTCCGATTTGTTTTGTCATTCCAATTTACATTAAAATCTCCAAATAAAATAACCTCTCTCTTAAAATTACATTCTCTAAGAATGGCTTGAAGTTCCTCATAAAATACACTAGAGGCTGATGGCGGTCTGTGAATTCCAATCAATGGGACAGACATCTGCGGGGAGAGGGTTATAGTGAGACCAATACATTCAAGATTGTTCGCACATGACCATTGTACTTGTCTACACTTTAGGTGTTCTCTAACATAAAACATCACCCCTCCACCTCTGCCCTCAGACCTGTCTTTTCTGAAAATATTGTATCCCGGTACATTTAGCCTAGCCGTTGGGGAGTTGGTGTGAAGCCATGTCTCAGAAATACAAAGGAAATCTTAGTTTGACTCATATAACAAATGTTGCACTTGATCACATTTGGATGTTATACTACGTATATTCAAGTGGCCACCAAGTAAGCCCATTGGTTTGGCTTTTAAGTCCCATATGACACGAGCATGGTTTAGAGTCTGGAGGAACTTACGGCGCTTATGGTGTTTCATAATCGCTTTATTTAATTTAACCGGGTTGTCACCTAGGAGTAGCACGATGGAGTAGGCATCCAGCTGCTGAGCCGTCGGCTGTTGGTGCACCCTCACTGGAGAGACCGCTGCTGCTGGTGGGCTGTCACCCGGGAGCGACGCTGTGGAGAGGGCATCCAGCTGCTGAGCAGTCAGCTGTTGGCGCACCCTCACTGGAGAGACCGCTGCTGCTGGTGGGCTGTCACCCGGGAGCGACGCTGTGGAGAGGGCATCCAGCTGCTGAGCCTTCGGCTGTAAATGCGCCCTCACTGGAGAGGCCACTGCTGCTGCTGGGCTGTCACCTGGGAGCGACGCTGTGGAGAGGGCATCCAGCTGCTGAGCCGCTGGCTGTTGGCGCGCCCTCACTGGAGGGGCCACTGCTGCTGGGCTGTCACCTGGGAGTGGCGCGATGGAGTGGGCATCCAGCTGCTGAGCCTTCAGCTGTAAGCCCGCCCTCGCTGGAGAGGCCGCTGCTGCTGCTGCTGGGCTGTTGCCCGGGAGTGACGCGGTGGATAGGGCACCCAGCTGCTGAGCCGCCGACGCGCCCGCACTGGATAGGCCGCTGCCGCTGCTGGGCTGTCACCCGAGAGCGACTCGGGATCAACAGTCCAGATTGCAGTAATGGGATCCAGGCTAGCTGATGGATAGCTGCAACGCACTCCCAGCCAGCAAGGGTGGAAACCAGGTTAGCTGATATGGTAGCTGCTGAGAGGGCGCAGCTAGCAGTGGTGGAGCCCGGCCTAGCTGTTGGGGTAGCTGCTGTGATGGCCAGGTTAGCAGCGGTGGAGTCCAGGCTAGCTGCTGTGAAGGCCCAGCCAGCAGCGGTGGAGTCCAGGCTAGGTGCTGTGAAGGCCCAGCCAGCACGGGGGAGTCCAGGCTTGCTGCTGTGGTAGCTGCTGTGAAGGCCCAGTCAGCAGCGGTGGAGTCCAGGCTAGCTGCCGTTGTGTCATGGCTAGTTGAGGTGGTTGGGCTAGGCAAGGCTGTGGTGCCAGATGAAGATTATTTAGGCTCGAAATGCCCATTGGTGATGGGCCAGGGCTTGTTTCAACGTCTCCGGCCAGGAGGAGGAATAACTGTGAGGTGTGCAAGCCCAAGGAAGTGACCAAAAGCTTTCATGTAGCCATGTTTACTTGACAGCATTGTAGCACGGCCAGTGTCCATGAGTCTTGTATACAGCAAGTGTTGGCTACCTTTAGCTGGGATGTAGATCTGGTCGTTTTTAGTGAGAAATTGCAGGCTCAGAGGACATAGAAACAGGTACAGGATCACTACAAAAGTACACAAAAATTTAGCGGTAGAAATTGCAGTGTTTTGACAGAGTTTGTAGGTGTCTGTAGCTTAAACGCAGGACCTGCCTGCCTGCGCGTGTGCTCAATGTCTGCCATGTTCTGCCCCTGCCCCAGTGACAGTGACATGTGACCCACAAGTCACTGCACCGCCAATCTTTTTGTACTACTTAATTTGCAAAAATATTTCAATGTTCCACCTCCTGGTGTCAGTAATACACATACTTTTAATTACGAGTTTTACTGTTTGCATGATGACTGCCATTTATCCTACATTCTGGCATGCAGTCGTGACGTTCAGTATGACAGTGACATTCTCGTAATATAGTATAACAAGCTAACTGTGCTAAATGCAGGGTTTCCACACATTCATTTATATGTGGCGGCCCACCACGATTAGAACATCTGCCACAACAAATAGATAGAGATATTTTTTGTTTTGTTTTTTTGGAGCTGGACCCTTCATTAGAAGCACTGTGGGAATATATATACTTTTGGTTATTTATAACACCACACTGTCAGAACGCAGAGTGCACTTGGGGCACAGACAGCAGCAGAACGTCACATTGAAAGTGAAAATTAATCGTTCATTCTGCTGGGTCTAAAAGTTTGCATTCACTTGCAGCAGTGGCTCCTCTCTGAAGTGATCAGCTGAACAGATCAATTATCCAGCCCATAAGTCAGAAAATGCTGCTGAGGAAAAAAAGAACTCATGGAGAGCTTTGCCTGCACTGCATTCAAGGACCCAGAAAACCTCACAATTTAGAGAGGGGATACAGAATGATACAAAGGGTAACACAGGCATTTAAATGATTAAAAAATAAGATCAGGGCAGGGGAAAGGCTGTGGATGTATAAAGCGAAAGGCAGTGGGACCGAGGGGGGCAGTAAATCCTACACATGCTAATGTGATGAACTCCACAGCGCACTGTCAACAATCTTTCTCCACAAATGGTGACTCGGCCCTGATCTACTGCTTGGTAGACATCCTTTGTAATCCTCCAGGTACACAGGCAAGTACAGTATGCAAGCACATTTGTAGTAGCTACTTATCTGTGCATGCACACATTAATTCAGCACTCTAGTTTACTCTAAGTGTAAAATACAAGGACAGGCACAAAGTAGATTATTGGAGTTGACTGTCAAGCATAGTGTCTTGTGAGTTTCACATAGGTGCCATCAAAATAAAATGTGAGCCTTCATCAATCAATACAAATTTACCCAATATAAATAACGCAAAACTCAACATACATATTGTTATTTGCTTATTTTGGAGGTTTCATAATTCACATTCCTGCAACAGCTGTAGAAATCACAAAATATTGCTCTAGGGCTAAAATTATTGGTCAGTTTATCAGCTCCAACTTCTCAGTTGTGAGGATTTGCTGCTTTTCTTTTGTATGCTAGTAACCTGAATAACTTTGGATTTTGGACTTTTTGTTGGACACATAAGCAATATGAAGGCCTCATGTTAAAGGCTAGAAGAATTTGTTATAGGCTATAATAATTTGTGACTGGTTATAGGAATTTGTGATAAGCTATAGGAATTTGTGATAGGTTACAGGATTTTGTTATAGGCTATAGGAATTTGTGAAAGGCCATAGGAATATGTGATAGGCATGCTGAAATTTTATAGACCACATGATTAATTGAGGAAATAATCTGAAGATTAACTGATAATGAAAATAATCATTAGTTGTAACTAGGGCTGGGTTTCAGTACTTGATACCTTTACCAAGTAGTGTTGTGTTGTGATCTAAGACTTAACATGGGGCAGCATTTGTTGGGCCCTGAGCCTTAACACGGGCCTGACCTCGTAACAGATCTCCAATTAAAGTATCAAAATGGCTTACGGAAATAATAATTAATTTGTGTTAATTATGTGAAATAATGTGACTTCATTTACATTAAATCACCTCGTGGGGCACCATTCCCGAAGAGGGAAAAATGATAGCCAGTTGATATCAGTCTCATAAAGTTTCCTAAACTATTAATTTGGAATTTTGATTAATAATTAATTTAATAACCATAACCAGAATTACCATATTAATAGTAAAGGCTGAAAGATTTTGGAGTTGTATCATCATTTTGGAGTATTTGTGTGTGTGTGTGTGTGTGTGTGTGTGTGTGTGTGTGTGTGTGTGTGTATGCGAGAGAGAGAGAGAGAGATAGAGAGAGAGACAAAAGGTGTATGTGAAACAAAGGCTGTTTGGCCTGCAAAACAAAATGGCTGACAACCGAGAACTACAAGATGGCCGTATCAAAGATGGCTTCAGGCCAGGAGAGATTATGCCTGACCGTGTGGTCAGTCAGGACAGGTTGCAGTTTCTCAGTGTTGAAAGCCATTTTGTGAGTGAGCATATGTGTATGCGATATGTGTTGCAAAAGGGTCTGGGTTAGTACAGAGGATGTTTTAGTTGCATGCAAGACTCTGTGTAAAGCATTAGCAAACTAAAATCACTTTGCTTTGGTGAAGTCAATTAACCAGTAACCTATCTACAACAAAGATCACAACACCAACTCACTGAACAGCATTAAATCACAAATCGCAACAGTCTTGCTTAGCCTGTACAACTGTAATAATGCTATGCCCAGTTGTTAACATTACCAGTGCTTGAATGGATGAAGGAAAGAGATACTGTGGTGTGCTGCTTTTGTTAGCTGGCAATGGTAGACTGGAAAGAGCTATCAAGTTTGAAGGCTGGTCTCTCACTTAGGTGTGACAATAGGCCCATTTCCACTGAAGAAGTTCCTGCTAATATTTGGGGGGCAGGAACTACTACAGGAACGTCCTCTCGCTCGGCCCTCTCAACCGCTGTGTCTCCACTGAGAGAGCGCAGTAGGAGGAAGGTTCATATAAAATTACCAGGCTCTGAATGTGACCATTTTGACCGGGGCGAAGTAGGGGCGTAGGGACGCCGTTAGCCGTTAGCCGTTAGCGGTGTCTATAATAACTCAGTAACTCAAGAAACGGTCCGTGAAAAAAATATTTTTTCCAGTTGATGTCTAGTTACAACATGATTAAGCTAACTGGAGTAGTTTCATGTCATATCCGACAATGGGAGACTTTTAACAGATGGCGATCCTGATGTTAGCTTTGCTGCTGCTGTTAGCCTGTTAGCTGTCCCTGTCAGCTGCAGCCACTGATGCTTTCTAGACATCGTGATTTCCCAAAACTGAATAAATACCACACACAGCAACACAAGACTGCTTTGCTAGCTCAATCATGTTGTAACTAAGATATCCGCTGGAAAAAATATTTTTTTCACCGACCATTTGAGTTAATGAGTTACAACAGAAACCGCTAATGGCTAACAGCTAACAGTTAGCCCAGCTAATCTACGATAACCATGTTAATAATTACAAAACGTGCACACAAATAGTAATGTTTCTTCAGTCATTGTGTTTATAGACTTTACAAACATCAGGTTAGTCTAAACAGTGATATAGTGATGTGAAAAATGTGAAAAATATATATAGCTAAACTTTGCTGGTAACCCTAACCCTAACACCCAGTGAAGAGGCCTTCACGTGTCCAGATTGTAACAAATGATAAATCATCTGTGGTCCAATGAATCCCAACAATTGGAACTTTTCAAGTCAGACAACACCTACATTTGATCCATTTTTGATGGTTTGCTTGCAGCCAATCAAGCAAGCATTCTTCAATTTATTCAATGTGACATGTGATTGGCTTACTACTGCAGCATCTACAACCAATACAGTCTGTGGTGTGGTGAAGTCAGGCAGGTGTATTTGACGGAGTTGGCAGTTGACGGTGCGGAGATGCCACCAAAACATTTAAAAGTATGGCTGTACATTACATGCCTGTGGCTTTTAACCCAACTGAATTCTTCCATTTACATGATGGGTATTGAATAAAATAGAAAAATGGTATCAAATGAAGTACTGTGTTGGTATTTATATTACTTTAAGAGTACTGGTATTTGTACTGGTATTGTATTTTTTTAAACAATACCCAGCCTCAGGGCTCTAGTTTCGCAGACCGGGCACGGCAGGGGTGCAGCGCACCTACGCTTCGCCAACTGGGTGTGGCCAAGCGGATTTTGGCACACCATGCACCCTGGCGCAGCTACTCCTCTTTCCCACCTCCATCCCTCCTACTGGCGCAAGTCGGAAAGAGGGAGGAGAGAAGGCGTGGAGTGGGTTTTACACACATCACACCAATCAAATGAGCCCCTCTCCTCGCCCTTAAATGCGCTGCGAGGCGTAATGAGAGTTTACTCAATTCGCCATGGCAGAAGAGAGCAGCAGCATCAGACGGCCAAACTTCTCCCAGGAGGAAACTGATGTTTTGGTCCGGGAGGTCCAAGCTCGCAGTGTCCGAATATATAGAACTGCGAGCAGACCTCCATGGGCTGATGATGTAAAGGTAGCCTGGGAGGATGTCACCACAACTGTAAATCAATGTTGCGTTTCTCTCGTGCGCGCGCGCTCTCTCTTTCTCTCTCGCAGTCTCACTCTGTTTCTTTTCTTTTGACTTTTCTAAGATGACAGATGCTGAATATATACTCCCTATCTGATGCTGTGGCTGTTTGTGGTTGGCTGAGAGGGATGTGAACTCATTAGTTTGCAGCTGTGTTAATCAAATCAGGTTGGGTTTCCATTACGCGTGCCAAACGGTGCCAATCCCCTTTGATCTGACATCAGATGTGACATTGCATAGTGGTTGAATAGTGGTTTGTGGCTATTTATTGCATTGTTGATGTGCCTGATATTCTGGAAACCTGTCTGTGAGGTTTTGGTGACGTGTGCGCACTGTCCGCCGGTCAGCCAAACTTCGGCTTACACTGGCTGCACTCCCCCTGCGCTGACAGTAGACCCGGTTTCAGATGGCGAGCTTTTAGCGCACCTTCGGCGAAGCCTTTTGACACAAAACTGTCACTGCGCCAAGCTGGATCTGTCGACACCTCCCCCTGCTGTGCCCCCACAGCCATCTCAGCGCACCTTGGTCTGCCAAACTACCAAACTGAGCGCACCTCAGGTTGCGCTGCTTGAAACTAGCTCTGCGCGGGGTTCGCCACCCTGTGCCACCTGCGCTGCGCCGTGAAACTAGAGCCCTCAGTTATATCCCTACATTACTTTAGAATTTTCCACTGCCTTTGATAAGTTCTTGGACTTGGCTGGATTTTGGTAATGCAACTGGGGAAAAAATGGGTGACCCATGGAGCTCTAACCAGTTGCCAATGCTTAACAGTCTATGATTAACTAGGCATCCAGAGTTATTAAACCTTCTACATTTTCAACTTGCCTACTTTGGGTTGTATAGAAAACACAAATTAATAAGTTATGAGCTAAGGATGAATAGGCCATGTGTTTATAGTAGCTGTAAGCAATTCAACAAAGCAAAGGTCAAAACCGCAGAGGAACATTTCCTCTAATGAGTTGTTCAGCTCCAAGCAACATCCACTCCTCTGCTACTCATCCATGCAGATGCTCTTCAGCTTTTTTCCCATTCACTCTCCTCTTAAGTACTTCTCAGCAACATGAGCAAGAACTAGGCTGGAAATAACCCCCCCACTTCTCAGTCTCCCCTGGAGGAAGACTATGGTCGTGAGCCATGAAACCATGATAGATGAAGAGACATAGTATGGCCTCACTGATTCATTAATATTCATCTACATAGAAAGCATATATGATTCATAAAATACTCAGAATAGGAAAGCTCTCCCAGAAGACAGTGATAGAGACAGAGGAAAACAGTGGAAGCCATGACTTTCAGATATAGATTAACACTGTCATGGTCCTGGAATATGAAAGTGAGATTAGCAGGTGGCTGTAGGTCTATAATAAAGGCTACAGCGTCTGTAGTTACATCAGTGGTGCTGATATCAGTGTCATATGGGATATAACATAGTAATGAGAGGGGTTCCCCCATCTACTATAGAGGTGCAGTATTGTTTACAGATCTAGTAATGTGGATTTAGGATTTGGATTTGGATTTGGATGATGGAATTTGGCAGATCCATGGTTGTTCATTTGCATGCATGCTTACAACTACCAAAAAAGTAGTAACTGATGAATGGTTTAACAGGAACAATGAAATAACTTACATTTGTCAAGTACATTTAGTTAACAGTCATGTCTATTTATCATAAACAAACAGACAAACAAAAAAGCCACTCAAAATATGTAGCATATGTCACTGTTGCTAATGATAAAGATAATGACTGTAGAGATTTTAACCCTCACTGTTTGGGAGTGAAATATGAGCTACTAGTTTTCTAAAAATAACATCAGTTATAAACCCCTTTTATGCAGAGATGACACTACAGGGCCAATATATAGTCCCTTCACTACACTGCCTTTGCATTTTCACACAGAACTAAACAACGACGACAATATGCCGCTCCAGTGTGTAATTTTAGACAGCTTGATGGCGTTATGGAAGCAAGAGAGGTGTGATGGGTGTGACATGTAGTGCAACAGCACTTTATAAACAATAACAATGGCATTAACATGGCAATAACAATCATTTACCATCTGTGTTATATGATGGCAGATCTTGTCCTCTGCTTTGGGGGTAAGAAGCTCCTGGACCTCATTGTTTTCCCAATTTGCAGACATTTTTGGCCGCTGCTCTTCTACTTTAAGTTAGCTGCTGACTGCTCTGAGCTACTTTTTAAATCTCCTGGTGGTGGGTCTCACACATAACATGCTGTCAAAATTTCCCACCTGTGCCACCCATGATCCCATCCTTCCAGTTGTCCCTGTTATTCAGACATCGTTTTAACACCCCCTCCTTTTTCCTTAAGATCCATTATCATGACCTCATTATAAACAGTTTAGTTTTGATTAAACTCTCAGAGAAGTTATAAATGACTTGTGCTGTTTTTCCACAAATTGTTTATTAACACTAGAAAGCTACAGCACTTATTACCCCGAACCCCCCTTACAGTTCTCCACATTTCTCCTCACTGTTTGACAGTTTCACATATGTGTTTTGTGTGATGATGACATTGAGACAAATATTCAAATCCAAGATGCCATTTTTGTTGCGCCATGACAAATGGAAATACCATTTTGTTCACATCTCCAACATTCAGCCTGATATATTTGCTTTCTTTGGAGACTTTGAGATCTGGACTAGAATTTAAACTTACAATCTGCAGGTCTAAATTGTGCTTGGCTGTGCTTGTATTTTTGCTTATGGACCCCACAGGTGGATCTGGCAAGATCGAGGAGGTTATACTGAGAGAATCATGATTCAGGAGGTTGATATGTTGATATGTTACTTCCAGTGCAATGTTCTCTACAGTTTTCAAGTTCTGCCTTATCTCCAGTATAATGATACTAGATGGCTTGTAGTGCACAGAGACAATCCAAAGACCTTGTTGTGAGTTTAATGTTGGAACTATTTTCTTTCTAAAAAAAACTGCACTCCGTATCACTGCATCTACTCATGGATGACAGACTTGTGCTTGTGACAACTAGCAATACATGCACCCCGGCTGGCCACCAATGTCTTTCGACAGTTAATGTCAGGACAACGTCTAAAGCTAACATCAATTAATGTAGAACACTGATGACAAATGACACTAATATTTTGTTGGTTTTAAGTTGTTTTGTTAAGTAGCTAAATCCAATGTCTTTCAAACATCTCATGCTAATGTCATCTTGACATAGAGTACCGACATTTACTTATAAGGTATGGAGAACAAAACCCAACATCTGCAAAATGTCATAATGTAACATCCACACAACTTGGAATGCTTTGAGTGCTATTTCATTATATTGAAGAGAAGGCAGACATCTCTATGGCCGATATCTTCAACACTTGGCCACTCACACCAAAACTATCTAGACTGATAAATAACACTACTAGGTAAGGGTAAGTATTTATATGTAGAGAAAAGAGGCTCTCCTATCAGATGCCACTGTTTGCCACTATTCCTCATTTTCTTTTTGCTCCTACCTGCTGGCTGAGTACTCAGATGAGTGTGAGAGTGATACACATTGGGAATTCATCGTGTGGTGGTTTTATTGTGTTTGTGGTTAAGCGACTAAGGATTACCAGTGAGCCAATTCAGGCCTTTGTGTTGATATGTTGTATAATGTGGTGGCATAATGTAGTTGTATTTTGTGGTGATGTTGTTCGGCTGTGGTTTAGATGCTTCCAGACTGCATACAGGCTTTAGAACACAGAAAGTCATTGTGATCTGGCATCTGTTTGTGTCATGTTACCTTGTTATATAGTGGAAAACATGATCTATGAGGGGTGGAGGAGGCGGTGACACTATTTGCAAATGACACGAACACACACATGCACACACAAGGCAATTGAGATGGAGGTTAAAAGGAAAGGTTTAACTTTATTTATATTTATTTTTTTTTACCTGCAGTTAAGTTTCTGTCAAGATGTTTCTGCTCAATTATCCTCAAAGAAAACAGCTGTTTTTACATTCACATTGTGTAAATGTATGTGTGCTGTTGCATATGGGTCTGTGTGAATATATGTTTTATTAATATATCTCTACAAGCCCAGGCATTTACTAAGAAACAGGAGCTTTCCTCCAACGATAGCAGCCCCTTCAGGTCAGACCAAGAGCGTCATGCGCTATAAATACCCGCCTGATTCTGCCTGTGTTTCCTCAGCAGATGCCTGGTCTGAAGCCTTCAGCCTTGGCTCAATCCCACAGGGACAACCCCTTGTTACTGCCGAGCCAGCAGTTATGTTGATGGCTCTAATTTAGACCCAAGAGGATCCCAAACCCTCAGATCTGCTCTAAATGCTTCTTGGTTGGCTTAGACATTGTTTTTTTTTTTGTTTTTTTTAATCAAGAACCAGGCTCAAGACTATCTTGTTCTCTTCCAATATCTTTTCCCCTCCTGGCTTCTCACTCACTCCATCCATTTTACATCCAGTCAGTTGTCAGCCAGTCCCAGTTGGGACACCTTAACACATTGTGGCTGCTATGGCTGCAGGCTTCTCTTTTTCACCAAGCAGCCCAGTCAGAAATCCACCCACACTCAAGACTAAAATAAGCATGCTATTGCCTTGCACACCTCATAATGTGGAGGATGGCTGCAGTTTCTCAGTGAAGTCTGAAAGTCTTCAATACCTTGAACTCAAAGTCTGTGAATGTAGTTCGAAAATACTACCTTGCATGCATGCTTTATTTCAGTGTTTAACTTTTTTTTTTTAGAAATATCATGATGTAGAGAGAATTTGCAAACCCATTGTTTGTCTGTGGACTCCAGTCTGTCAGTGTTCTCTTCATGACAAAGAATCATCAACTTTCAGCCCATTTTCACTGCAATATCTTAAGGTGTGTTCACACTGGACTTTTAATTTTTTTCACTATCGCTCAGTTTGCCGCTTTGATATCGCTTCATCGCTCAGTTGCAATCGCTCGTCAATGTGGCAGAAGGTTAAGGTTACAGGTTAAGTATAGCTTCAAATTAAAAGAAACAATAGATGTAAAAACACACAGACACAATGCATCTATCTGAGCATTTATACCTCTGACCGCAGCAGCGGCTGAAAATTATACATTTTGATACATACAGGTAACTATACATCTTGCAAAATTGTAAAAGTACATCAAAGCATACATTTTGCATTGAATTTGTGGGCTCTAGTTTCGCAGACCGGGTGAGGCGGGGGCGCAGCGCACCTGCGCTTTGCCAACTGGGTGTGGCCAGGCGGATTTTGCAAGTTTGGCACACTGTGTGCCTGGCACAGCTACTCCTCTTTCCCACCTCCGTCCCTCCTACCTGCGCAAGTCGGAAAGAGGGAGGAGAGAAGACATGGAGTGGGTTTTACACACATCACACCAATCAAATGAGCCCCTCTCCTCGCCCTTAAATGCGCCGCGCGAAGGCGTAATGAGAGTTTATTCAATTCGCCATTACAGAAGAGAGCAGCAGCGTCAGACGGCCAAACTTCTCCCAGGAGGAAACTGATGTTTTGGTCCGGGAGGTCCAAGCTCGCAGTGTCCAAATATACGGAACTGCGAGCAGACCTCCACGGGCTGATGATGCAAAGGTAGCCTGGGAGGATGTCACCACAATTGTAAATCAATGTTGCGTTTCTCTCGTGCGCGCGCGCTCTCTCTTTCTCTCTCGCAGTCTCACTCTGTTTCTTTTCTTTTGACTTTTCTAAGATGACAGATGCTGAATATATACTCCCTATCTGATGCTGTGGCTGTTTGTGGTTGGCTGAGAGGGATGTGAACTCATTAGTTTGCAGCTGTGTTAATCAAATCAGGTTGGGTTTCCATTACGCGTGCCAAACGGTGCCAATCCCCTTTGATCTGACATCAGATGTGATGGGACAGTCGATATAGAGATACATTTATGTGCTGATAGCAGATAGTTGCATTAAATAGTGGTTTTTTGGCTATTTACTGCATTGTTAATGCGCCTGATATTCTGGAAACCTGCCTGTGAGGTTTTGGTGACGTGTGCGCACTGTCCGCCGGTCAGCCAAACTTTGGCTTAGAGTACCAGTAGACCTGGTTTCAGCTGGCGAGCTTTTAGTGCACCTTCGGCGAAGCCTTTTGGCACGAAACTGTCACTGCGCCAAGCTGGATCTGTGGACACCTCCCCCTGCTGCGCCGCCACACCCATCGCAGTGCACCTCGGTCTGCCAAACTACCAAACTGAGTGCGCCTCGGGTTGCGCTGCTTGAAACTAGCTCTGCGCGGGGTTCGCCACCCTGCGCTGCGCCGGGAAACTAGAGCCCTGTATGTGAACTCGTCTCTAGCGAAAAAAAAAAAACAGGTCCAGTGTGAGCACACCTTTACAAAAATGTGGCCGTTGTTATAGTTTTTTTTTGGTTTCCACCCTTCACCTGTGCTAGGGAAGAGTTCCTGGAACAAAATCTGGGCACTGTTCAGTTCCATGTGTTGTCAGGGCAACATATCCTCATACAACTTTTCAGATGATATCCTATGAAAATGCACACACTACAGTTTGCACGATATCCTACAAATTTGTTCTCCATGGCTGATGTTGCATCCTTAACAAGTAAGTTATGGAAGTTAAATAAATATGTGAGTGTGCTGCTTATAGTTCACAAAGTTTCGATAGTAAAGTTGATGGATATCTTATGGTGTACATTTGCATATCAACGGTATTAACTAAAATACAACTGGATGGAGAATCCCATCTTTATTTCATTTATTTTCAAAGGAAGACTTTTTCCGCATACTTCAATTTAAAAAATGGTTGCTAGTTTCAATTATAGCAGTAAAACTTTTGTTTAACCAGAGATTACCCTCCCATTTTCATTCCTTTAAGGGTCATTCTGACTGATAATAGTAGTAATTTTGATACCATGATACCATGAAACCATGATATTTTCTGAGACTGTTATCGTACTATGAAACCGTTGCAACCCTACTCCTGGGTAAAGTCCTGGAGGAGAGTCCTGTGTTTTGTGACCCATCCACTGCTTCAACCTGCCTCCTTGTGGACCTCTGGAGGTCGTTTACTTCTTTAGTGACGGCAGCACGTTGGTCATGTAATCACAGCCTTCCAAAATGCATGGGGTAAACATGAATTGCTGGCTCTTCATTGTGTGGGATATGTATGAATTTAGGTGCATTTCTTTTGAAGGAAAGTTTACAAGCACTGCATGAGAGCAGCCTGGTCAGGGGTTCTTTAGATCATGATTAGTCAAGTAGATGTGTAATCACATAAAAACAAGGATGACTACAACAAACACAACTGTAAAGATTTCTTTACTACTGCACCTGTTTGAACCAGGGCAAACCAAATGGAGCTTATGAAGCCCAAGAAGAACCATGGAGAGCAGTTGATGGACAAAGATGTTGATGTCTGTTTTGGAACGGGGAGGACCTTCAACATTCAGAGGGAGATAGAGCCAGCATTGAGATACACAACTATAAAGCTACTTTGAGCAGCCAAGAATTGCTCAGAGAATGATTCTGTGTATAATGTGACTTACTTGACTCACCTACCAAACAGCCTATAAAGAGCTTTTTAGCTTTTTAAAAGTTAAAAAGTTACATTTAAATGCAAAGTAGAACTTTGTACCAAATGATCACAAGGTTCTTCAAAGTTCAGGTTATGAGAAGCACTAGGTTACAGACTGTTGAAATTCCTGCCGTCTGTGTCTCTATTTCACAGACTCTGTGAAGTACTTTTCAGTATGTAGCCATACAAAGGCTACAAATAATATCTGACAGTGTCATGAAAAAAACATTTTTCAGAAATAGAGATGAGATATAAAATAAAATGACGCTCAACTGTTATAAACACACTCATTACTTACCTCTGTCATATTGTTAGCTGAAGAGAAAAGGTAAAATATTTTTATTTTAACACCGCTGGCCAACAGACATGGCCAGAAATGCCATTATTAACTAGTATGTGTTTCAACCCCAGTGACAAGGACATGATCTCTCATAGTCTTCCCACTAGCTTCCAACCTGCAACCTCTCCAACTACTTTTCTTAAATACGCAACCAAGCAGGAGATAGTAATACCTGGAAATGAACTGTGGCTATGCTAAGAGTGGTGGAGAATCTGCCCCAAACCATATGCTGATTTTTGCTCAGAAACTCAGTGGTAATGATTAGGGATGTATTGATACCAAAAAGATACAGTACCACAATAAAAAGTCCGTGATATAGTATTGTTTACAATATTAAAGAAGGAAGAAAAATTACGACTTGTTTTGTGTTATAGCCATTTTTTTGTTGCCTATCTCATTGGCAAACAGTAATGCAAGAGGTGTGACTGCAGATCAGTTTATGGAGCGATGATGTTATTTGGCTTCCACAGTTTCATTTTGTGTTCATGTTGGAGAGATGTATTTTGGAAGGTAACTGGCTGACCTGGTGACAGAATGTGTCCGCAGATGGAGCTCTGTCTCTGGAACCATTATCGTCATAAGGCGACTTATAGTATAGTCCAACAAATATATCCCAGGACCCCACCAATAACATGTTCATACAACCTGCTTTTAACCCAGCTTGCACTAGATGCCATTATGACCTCAAAAAGTCTTTTACGTCGAACAGATGTTAAATTTTGAAGAAAAATCATGTTGACAATATTTTAATTGTCTAAAGGTAGTAGAATGTGGACGTTAACATTAAAGCATTTTGCAGATGCTGGCTTTTGTTTGCTATACCTTACTGCTAAGTTGTGTTTGTTATGTTAAGGTGACATTGTCATGAGGCATTTGGAAGACACTGGATTTTGGTTACTTAGCAGCACAACTTAAAACCAACATAACATCAACATTATCTGTTGTCAGTGTTCTACAAATTGATGTTGGCATTAGTGGGGTGACCAGGTCCACCTCAAATGTGGTCAGGATAGCCTCAAGATCTTGATGATGCCCTCTTGTGAAAATTGTGAGTTTACATCGAACACTGTTGCCATGGCAACACATTATTCGCCACGAAACAGGAAGTTATTGTAACTTCGGTGTACCTCGTCCAATCTGCCCCAGATTTCACTTGTTACATGAGGGTCCTGGCCTGAAGACGTCAATATGCATAACAGGTGCCACTTACTGGCAACAGGAAGTAAACATTTTTTGACAATTGTCATTTGATTTACATGGCATTTACATGGTGTGGTCTATAACTGATATACAGCAACATAGCGCTTTTAGCAATTTATGTTTTCTCCACAGACATGTTGGACATAGTGAACACAGGAAGTGGTACAAATTGTGAAATAGGTCATTCAAGCGCCCACACTCTATAAAGGAAATACCATCTTGCTGCTGCACGTAGTATCAGACTTTCTCAGAAGTAAATAGCTGGGTCAGCCGGCGTGCTACCAGTACCCCGATGTGTGCAAAGGCGCCAGGGTCCATATATCACTGCTTGCAGCTTTTAGTGTTATTATAATTATTATTATTGTTATTATTGTTGTTGTTATTTTTATTGTTGTTATTATTACCTTGTGTTACTGTCTGTGATCCAGAGAGATCTATTTGATGTGACTGTCAAAGTTTTTTGTGGGATTAGACATGCAGTTATCAGTGCAAGCATGCACATGTAGGTTATTTGTGTGTGTATGTGTGTGTGTTGTGTGAGAGTCACAAGCCTATAAATAAGTCAGGTCTGTAGGGTGTTTTCTGACTGCTGTTTGAACACTAGCAAGGCAGAAATCACTGGGACTGTTAGCATGCTAATCTGCTCGCTTCCATTTATATTTATACTGCCTTTCTATTCCCATGGCTGAAATGTACTGTGTCCGTGTGTGTCTGTGAAGAAACAGAAATATAGTGAGTTAGAGAAAATGAAAAATCTATTTCAAGCTTAGCATAGGAAATACATGAGTGGGTGTGTTCTTATTTGTTGCTCTGTATGTGCCACTCACGTCTGTTTATGTATGCACGTATTTTCCAATGCCTAAATTGATATCCATAGTGTTTGTGTTTGTGTGGCATCTTAACAGCAGAGCAGCAGACTCCCAGAATACATTATTCATGGCATTAGATGGCACAGAGATGCAAATTGAGTCATGGAGCGATGAATCCCCTACCTACTTCAGCTAAGACTCACGTTTCTCTGCTCAATAATATTAGCCCTTCCACTTTTCATGCCCAAATCCACTCAGACCAGAGAGCGATGCTTGGATTTTTTACCAGCCACCCTCACTGTAACAGAGTTACAGCTAGACCACATGGATAAACACACTTCAAGAAAAAAACAGGGCTCATAGAAAAAAAATTTAAAAAATAGAAAAATTAGAAAAATTTAATGGCTGTGAAGACAATAGCCTTGGAAAGAGTCCCAGTCTCAACCATCAGTTTTGCCAACAACAGTCAGTGGTTGCTGTCTGTCCCCCAGGCTTTATTATCAGTCAATCAGTAAATCAATCAATCAATCAATCAATCAATCAATTTTCACATTATATTATGCAAGGTACAATTCCCATCAGCTCCTGTAACTTCTTGCTCTGTAATTTAGTTCTTTTTGCATCTTCTTTCTTTGTTGGCTGCTGCTTTAGAATTGTCCATGTTTCTGGATGGTTGTGGAAATTCATGGTTTCTGGTTGTGGAATGATTTAACTGTCTACACCTCAACAAGATGGCTGCATGGTTGCTTTTCCTGAACATGGGCAGTACTGCACTACAGCTGCCTCTGAACAGGGAATAGTAGTGATCCACAGTAGGAACAAGACAGCACCTCACATTCCTACCATCACACTAGTCCTTATTCACCATAAAGCAACTGATGTAGCATGAAGGTCATACTGTCTATTTTCCAATGCTTGCACAATGGCAAGCAGGGCACTAGTTCAGCAGGTTCCCATTCTACTCCATCTTTCTTTGGTGTTTACTAGAGTTGGGCGGTATCCAAATTTTGATACCTTAAACCTTCCCCACATTTTCCCAGGTATACGGTATTACCATGACTAATTAAAAATCACTTTGAAGGGCTCAGGGGGAGTCACCAAAATGTGTAGGCCTAAGAATACTGAAAAAATAACAACAAAACATGTACAACATTGACAACTTTTATTAACAAATATGCAAATACAGCAGTCAACCAAACAGAATGAAATAACAACAAATTGTCTGTGAGCTACAGTCCACTTCCAAAAAAGAAACAATAAATAACAACGGCAGTAACGAAAATGTGTGCTGTACAACGTATCCTCAGACCACAACGGGTACTGTCCGATGGTTTATTTTTAGAACCCTATCAACATAAATCAAATAAATTAAAAGCACAGCTCTACAGCATCTAGTACTACGGCTTATCAAATAAGAAAAAAAGTACAATAAATAACAAGGCATGACTGAAAATGGGCATATATAATCCTATCCTGAGAAGCAATGGGAAATACTGTTCACTGGTTTATTTTTCAGAGCCTGCCTTTAGTTTGAAAAGTTCACCCTCTCCAAGTCTGAACTGTTTTGTCCGACAGAACAGGCTACTCCTCATTGAAAATGAAATTAAAAAAAAGTATAATGATAACTATAGCACCATCCTATGCTTCAAAACTATTCAAGGTTTTTTGCCAGAAAAACCAGCTTGTTTACTTTTTCCGCCTGTAGCAGGGCACGTGGTGGATTGACAACTTTGGCTGCGGTGCTGAACACCCGCTCTGATGGAGAGTGTGGCACAGGTACTTTCGGGCAACCCTCGACATCAGAGGAAAATGCCTGGCTCCATCACATTTCCACCTGAGAAGGATGTCTTCGTCTCCCTGAATAACAGGCTTGCGACAACAGGCAGTTATCTCTGCTCCTGCTCGCTCCTGTATGGTGCTGACTGGACCTGCCACCACATCAGCTTTTCTTTGAAGGGGACTGCCCAGAGTCATCTGTTTTTGGGTGGTTTGTGTTGCGCTTCTCCCTCCTCCACTCTGAGGGCCACTGGACCTGCTGCTGCTGCTGCTTGCAGAAGTTGTGAAGTTGTGTTTTTTGTTTTGTTTTTTTTGCAACCAATTCGCTTGATGTGCAGCTTCCCATCTTTTCTTCTGTTTCTCACGTCTGAGCTGTCACGTGACGATGTCACATCCAAAAACTTCCAAAAATGTCATCTATGACAACAGTAAAGGGCAGTTATAAGAGAAACATTTTAGCCTACTATTAGTTTTGAATTGTAATAGTATTAAATTGAAAACTCAACAACACATACATAGATGCTGGACAAACACTCATTGTTTAGGCATTAAATAAATTATATTTAATATTATATCAGGCCCCTATAGGCCTATATGCGCGGCACATTTTTTTAATGACGGTAATGAAACTGATACCGTTGCTATTTTTAGATAGAGCGGGATACCTTATTACCGTATTATCGCCCAACCCTAGTGTTTACTGATGTTTCCATTTGAGAAAACTTAGACCTTGCTCGCTAACAGAAGTGGCATGATGAGAGTTTACAGACTGGTGAGTTGATTTCCTCATCCTGATGAGTGACTTGCAGCCACACGCCACCATCATCCAGCGCCAACCACAAAAAGCACCACGAACACATGCAAAATAGACACAAGAGCCTAAATTGAGCAAACATTTAGTGGAGCTGGCAGAGAGGTGACTGTTACAGTGTGTTCACACCGGGCGTGAGTAAAATATTCACCTCGCTCTACTCGTGTGAGTTTGACCACTGGAATATTTGTTTTTACTCGTGACATTCACGCAAGTCATTCACGCGAGTAACAGTGTGTTCACACTGCTAATAAAGCAGACAAGTATGCCGGCCGGAAAGCAAGCTACATCGGTTGTGCTAACTGGGGCTAATGCTAGTGCTAACTTTGTTGATAGAAACGTACAGCCGATAGTTGGAATCAATTTTCAAAACTTACCAGGCAGAGCGACCTCCTCACTCACTTTCCTCCACGCCAGGTCTTTCTTGGTCCGAAGCTTGAATGAATGCCTGAATGAATGTTGTTTACTACAGTGGCAGCAGCACGTCAGTGACGTCGGTGACGACAGGAAAATCTCAAAGCTGATAGGCTGCCCCGACACAGCATCAAGCGAATATTTCGCTCGAGTTCAATATTTTGAAATTGCGCGAAGAGGCGAAGGATGCGAATTTCGCTTGTTTGCTCCATTTGCATCATTCGCGTCATTCGTGTTGCACCATTCGCCTCGTGCCCGGTGTGAACACACTGTTAACATGTGCACCTAGCACTGCTGTGTAATATTCATGTTTGGGCCATGCTTATTTTCCATAGTTCCCCTTTGCCATGTAACAACCTGCATCTTTTGTTGGTTAGTTTTACACATAACTGTGTGGACAGATAGTATACTTTCACAGTAGGCTTGTAAAAGTGTGCAAGAATCCTTTGTTTATCAAATAAGTATGTAATGTAATCACACATTTAGCAAATAATGCAACATTGGTTTTTCCTGTTCCTATAACCAAGGTCTGTACCGAATGATTGCAGTTATAAAACATGTAGCTCAAAACAAGCCTGACTGATTGTTAGCCATGGTATAATAACTGTATACCATGGGGACTTCTAAGTTCCTACACAATTCTGCATCATTCCACATTTGCCTGGGTCCAGACATTTGAATCAGCCCACTCCACCAAGCTGAAACCAAGTGTATTGTATTGACAGTTTTGTCTGATATTAGGCAAACTGCACTTGCAATGTGGGAGAAAAGTTGGCCTACAAACTAGTCAGCCAGCTAACAAACTGCTGTAAAATGGAAATATATAAGTTCTACTTTATCGTCTGTTCTGGCTTAAAGATAACAATGGAGGAGCAGATTGAGCAGTGCATATCTCCAGGGGAAAAATCACCAGGCTAAAATGCAGCTATTAACTGAAATTGAACTGTCAAAGGAACTACTATCTGCTCTCCTCTCAGGGAAGTCTTCTAGCTGTGAGGAGTGGGGCAGAGGGACCACAGTGTGGTAAATAACATAAGCAAGTATATTGAATAGCAACTTCCTTGCACTCTCTGCGGGCAACGAGGAGGGCTTATTTCTCTGCAAGAACAGTGCTTTATGAACATGTGAAACAAGTGTTTGCAATATTCGTATTGCCATTGGTAACTGTTTAATAAAAGCTATAGCTCATCCCGTGCAGTGATATGGTTTGATTATAATCACAACATATCACAGCCTGGAGTGAGTTATTGCTTAAGCACATACACTTCTATTCTATTATGAACAACAGAAGGCGACTGTATGAAGACTGTTTAACCCTTTTCTGCACTCCTTCCCAGCTCAGCGTTTACATAGTTCCATAACATAGTTACATTCCATTTACATACTTCTGTTCCATACTCAAATCAAGTCAATTTTATTTACAGCAATATTACAAATCACGATTTGCCTCTGAGCGCTTTACAGCATATGACATCCCTCTGTCCTTTGGACCTTCACAGCAGATAAGGAAAAACTCCCTAAAAAAAACGTCTTTAACAGGGAATAGTACACAAAGAAATAGATGCAGAGTGTGGACAGAATGCTCCATCAGTGTCTGTATATGTATATGTTGAGCATAAATGAGCCCATAGTCTCAAGCCTGGACTTGTGTTGACCTGATCCTGACATAGCTCTGATTTGACTCTAGTGGTCTTGACTGCAGCCCTGCATATGGATTCACATTTTTCATCCTGTCAAACACAGATACATTGTTAAGATTTGGAACGTGTGTGCATTGGCTCCTCTACAACCTATGTATTACCCATAACACTCTGCAGAGATGTTCATGTTTTGTTTCTTTTTTTGTTTTGTAGAGAAAAAAAAAAATTGCATAATGGGTTGTATGAGTAGGAAGTTCCCCGCTCGACTTTTGATTATAGACCATGGCATGAACATCTGTTATGCTTCCTTCAAAGTGGAAAAGGGAAGAGACAGATAGTAACAGCTATGATAAGTGGTTTGTAATTTTGTAGAGATGTTTTGACAGACATATACAGTATAATATATATTGTAACATTATAAACCTGCACCACACCCAATGTAGTCTCTCTGCAATTGTTCTGGCCCTGTTGAACATGGCTTCATGGGGTTTCAACTGGATTTTTTTTGAATATTGAAAAACTGGCAAAAGAGAAAAACTCCTCAATCTTACATGGGACATCCAGCTCATTATGAAGTATGTGTGATATTTTATCAGTGTACACTGATTTTTACCCTTGGCAAAGGGTACAGCTGGGAAATGAGTGGATGTGTAGTGTGTGTTTATACCATTAGTGTTGATGGTTAAAAAGTAGGACTTTTTTCAGCTGAATTCAAGTTACTGTGGACATGGTCTCCTGATCTTGCAGCAGCGCAGCTTCCATGGAGGCGGTCTCAAACCTCAGTCAGTCCATGGAGTATCAGATTCAGGGTGGTGGGCAGCATGTCTCAGCCAGCCTCTCCTTTGATATCTCGTTTGATATCTCTGCTCCAACAGAGCAGATGAATTATTGAGTAGCACATTGTTTATTGGCCTCAGGAAAAACTAGAGGCCTATCAGGGGATGCCCTGTAACTGATTACTCCATTTTTAATCTCTTAATCTGTCAAAGAAAGAAACTGATCTGAGAGGTAAAGATACATGGTCAGAGAAGTCAGTTGTCCTCACTGGTTTTATCAGCTGTGGTTTATTAGCTTTACTTCCATGAGTATTGGACATGCTCTAATGTCATGCAAAAGTGGACAATGATATACTTATGAGATCGAGGCGGCTGCAGTTGGTGGACACGACTCGCGGCAGTATTTTGAATTTGAGTGCAGTAACCGTTTTGCCCACATTCTTACATACAGCGCCTTTAAGCCAGATGCTGCTGCTGCTCTCCACCGACTGCAAGACACAGGGCATGATGGGAAACACCAGGCTCTCACCTGATTTTACTGCTGATTGGTTTAAATGTTGACTCAACAATATGATGTTTTATATAAACTTAAATGCATGTTGAATTGGAGAGATTTTAGTTTTATTTGTCTGACCTGTATGAAGGTTTATTCTTTTAAGACACTAGGTTACATGTTGTGTGGCTGATGGTGACATTTAGTAGTCAAAGTGACTAAATTCATTCATATCACAGATCATAAACTATACATAGGCTAGTCTATTGTATATTAACATTGGACTGTTTAATTATTATTATATAAGTATTTAGCAACACAGAGACTTGTGGGATGTGAGGATTCTTAAAAAAACATCTGTACAGATGCGAAGCCCTGACTTTATCTGACTATTTTTTAAATGGAATTTAGGCTATATACAGCAGCAAACTGATATGATGCTGATTTACATGATATTCCTGTAAAATGAAGGTTGAACCATAAATAGAACTCACATAACACCTGTAAAGCTTTATAATAGGCTACCTTGTAATACTTAAATGAGATGACTTTGTATGAAATGTGCTATATGAATAAAATTTGATTTGATTTTGATTTAAATGAATTGGAGGCTGCAAACAAACTGATATATGGGTCTGATTACATTTGAATAAATCAGCATCAGATCTAACGGGATGTGAGTGTTTCTGTGACTTCCTGTACAGACTAAACGCTGCTGGAAACTGTTGGGAAAATGTCCCACTTTCTTTTTGTCACCGCAGCCTGCTGCTGTCACCTGCTCTCATCCACTTTCCAGCGAGGCGCAGTTCATCTCAAACGAGCCTACTGACAGTATGCAACACACCTGTGCACAACCCTGGTGGTAGAAGCTCCACCTCCTGACCCTCTGCCACCAGGGTTATGCACAGGTGTGTTGCATACTGCCAAAGATTAGACTGCAGTGTTAATTTTGACAGCTATTTTAGATTAAATCCTACTCTCTATCTGAAAATGTTTATTAGTTTTAGCCACATTGTAGTCATTTTATCCTTAATAGTTTTAGTCTTAGGTGGCAGGTTGTATAAAAAATTTCATTTAGACAGGTTTTTTGTACAACTACAATTAATTTCTACTCACTTACAAACTGTCAGTTCTCCAGCAGTTTTTGACAGGTTCATGGGGTAATTTATGAGCACACACTTACTGATCATGCTCTCAACTTAAACACCACCAATAACTAATCTGAGACAACTAGGATTTGTACCCAGGTTCATTGTAAACTCTGACTTATCCATCTCACTGTTAAGAAGCAGAAAAATAACTTCATTAAAGCCTGAATTCTTTCATAATCTGCAACATGTTAGTCTGGGGGGCAGCACGGTGGTGTGGTGGTTAGCACTCTCGCCTCACAGCAAGAGGGTTCCCGGTTCGATCCCGGGCGTGGGAGCCCTTCTGTGCGGAGTTTGCATGTTCTCCCCGTGTCAGCGTGGGTTCTCTCCGGGCACTCCGGCTTCCTCCCACAGTCCAAAGACATGCAGATTGGGGACTAGGTTAATTGATAACTCTAAATTGTCCGTAGGTGTGAATGGTTGTTTGTCTCTATGTGTCAGCCCTGCGATAGTCTGGCGACCTGTCCAGGGTGTACCCTGCCTCTCGTCCGATGTCAGCTGGGATAGGCTCCAGCCCCCCCGCGACCCTCAAGAGGATGAAGCGGTTAGAAGATGAATGAATATTAGTCTGGAGGTTTAAATTCATGTCCTCTCACAGAGTTTTGGATTAAAACTAAACTTTCATCTCTGTCAGAAAAAAATGATCTGAGTTCAGACTGTTTACTTACAGCACAGCTACAATAACAGATAACTGAGCCTCCTACCTGCCTGTCAAACAGCATCAAACCATAAACCTTCCTGAGACAGTCCTGATCTAATTGAAGTCCTGCAGGGATCAGCTGTGAAGTCCGGCAGCCAGTGGCTGCTGGCTCTGCTGCCAGTCAGCGGCTAATAAAACATCCTGGTGCAGACTATTTGCTTGAGTTTACCAGCCTGTCACTCTGCATTTGAAGATAATTACAAGCATGGCTATTCTTGGCTTTCAATGTCCGATAGTCCACCACTAACATATTGATTACCGTTTTTTTCTTAGTTTTTATTATCAAGATCTATGTTAGCTTGTCATTGTCTCGTTTTATAATATGTATAATATATTTATAAAATATATATATTAATTTTGACCAAATTATGTCAATTGCATATATAATCCTCACTGCATGTATAATCCTCACTATAATTCCCCACACAAAAAAGCTTTGCGGAGCATCATTCCTGTTGACTCTGGCCGGCTGCGCTTGCCTGAGAAGGACTACATGCACAATCCCGCTATTTTTAAATATCCCATCAAGAGAGATTCTGACTGCAGCCGGTTCTATTTTGTTCTGGAAATGTTGTTCAACTCCGTTCTGCAGACAGTAAACGAAGTGCAGATGTTCCATCGATGAGGAAATATAGCAAATGCTGGACAGAGCAGTGAGGGACAACAACCCCACCAACATTTAAAGGTACTGTTTGTGGTGGAAGTGCTAAACAGACCTAGATAAATCCACATTGTCTGTATGGACAGCAGCAGGATAGTTTCAGTGGGACTGAGTAAAAAAAAACTACAGTGTGTGTGTTCATGTTAAGGGGGGAACGTAAATTTCTCAAGTGTGGGATTAATAAAGTTTATCTTATCTTATGTCATGAAGTGATGTGTTTTTAATAGTTGTCACAGAGGAAGAAGATCATGCTTTCATACACACACAGTATTTAGAATAAAGGCCTTCAGGTGATTTTTAGCTTTAGCTTTGAATATAAGAACCCACTAACCACTTGCATCAGTGTCGCATTTGTTTGGGGCCTAGTCAGAACTGCATGGATGATCTCCTATAAGACGATTTAATAAAGGCTCAAACAGTAACGTGGCCCAGAAAAGCTGTAAGTTGAACCAAAGCTGATTTTAACAAACATTCTAAATCTAGAGCAAAAGAATGACATGAAAATCCACTTCAGAAGCACACTGTCGTTATGAGGAAACGTCAAGTTATATTTAAAACAGAATCTCTGACATTGATCACGTCAGTTTAACTGTGTGATGGTGAATGCAAAACCGCTCTATGTGTCCATGTGTAAATGTTTACCAATATTTTATGCAAAAAAGCATAGTGGCTGCACACATCCAAAAACCCCTTGAGGGGCTGTGTCTTTGGGGTGGGGGGGTCATGTCTGGCTCCAGAAAACCAAGATGGCAACAGCTGAAATGCTGAAAGGCCTGAAAGGCTTCCAAACAGGAGTCCAATCCTTAACTCTCATGTTGACATTCTTTTCAACTAGCCCATACTCGAGCATGACAGATTTTTTGGGTTTTGGTGTGCCATCCCAAGATTTTCAGTGGCCCTATCTGTCCATCCCCATGAAAAATTTCTAGGGGCGCCACTGTTTCAATGCTCGATTCATCATCCAGTCTGAAAACTGAAATGTCCTCACTGAGCTGTGGATGTTACTTGTTTGCTGGAGCATTGTTTTACTTTCCTGACATTCCCTTACATTTGGTCCTTACATGTGGTTCAATTTTGTAACAGTTCGAGCATTTGGAATATCAGCACTTACAAAGTTTGGAAAATTTTCTGAGACTTCTCGGTGAACACAAACCCTGTCACTGCTGAATAATTTGAAAATGAATTGCTGTTTGAGAGTGAACACATGCACACTCACGCACATGCACACACAGACATCACTGCAGTGCAGCCTTGGTGGGTGTTTGTCATGATTTAATAAGTTTGCTGCCATTTTGGAATGTCAGCAAGAAGAATTTATTGCTAATTAGGTTGGAGCTGAACTTTTGACCTGCTAGCCTCACCGTGCGTGTGTGTGTGTGTGTGTGTGTGTGTGTGTGTGTGTGTGTGTGTGTACACAGCCAAAATGTCAGCTATACACATGAGGTGCGAACACATGGTCCTATAAAGCAATCCAATGGCTGTTTAGCACCCCCCACTCCCAAACACACACACTCAGTAGCTCCAACTGCCTCCAGACGCTGTGTGTGTGCTGAGCCATTTCCAGCCTTGAAGCTATGTATGATGCAGCCTACTACTGATCCTGTAATACGTCACATAAGCAGATGTTGTGACCAGGCATAAGGAGAGCAGTCAATGCTTCTTTGAGGAGCTGCCCTCTTAAATAGCTTTTAATCAGTTTCTGCTTTTCATGGACAAATTAAAACACACATCCAAGGTTGTGTGAGGTTGTCTACCTCACTTCTTGCGTATCTGCCCTTTTTTTCTTAAGACAATAGCACCTTTTACACTGCCTCTTCAAGGCAGGAATTTCACGCCATTATGCCGCCTCACCATTCTGTGTAAAAAATACAATTGTGGAATGGAGGTAGTGGCAGCACAGAAATTATGTCTGTATAAAAGGGACAGCTGGGAGGATGGGATCATGGATGGCCCAGATGTGATGTTTTGTTGACGTGTTATGTGTGTGACCTTCCGTGGGATTGTAAGTAGTAGCTATAGCAGTTAGCAGCTAATTCAAAGAAGGAGAACAGCAGCCAAAAATGTCAGAAAATTGTGAAAACAATGAGGTCCAGGAGCTCCTTACCCTCCAAGCAGAGGAGATCAGCAGCCATATAACAGGGGTGGTAAAGGATTGTTATTGCCATGTTAATGCCATTGTTATTGTTCAGAAAGTACAATGTGTATATTCTACACTAGAGGCCAACACTGTTGTGTTTCATGTCATGCCTATCATGTCTCTTTTGCTTCTGCGTTGCCTACATGCTGTCTTAACACTAGAGCGGAATGATTGTTTGGTTCTGTGTAAAAATATAAAGGCAGCATAAAGAGGGACTTTGTAGCAGCTCTGTAGTGCCAAGGGCTTATTAAGCCCCATTTCCGCTGAACAGTATGGTATGATACCTTTGGAACCAAAAGTAATGCCTCAGACATGGTACCTAGACCCAAGCGTTTCCACTGCTAACAGTACCCTTAAATGTGGGCGGGGTTGCTGTCACTCACTGCTCCGTCCAGCACTCACTGTATTTCCTTATTATCTGTGACACAGAGGGAAGTTTGCACCTCGTTTATCGTCCACAGAATGAGGTTGCACACCGTCATTGTCAACAACAACAAAATAAAACAGGCTGCAGTGAGAGTCTCTCTCCATGGGATATTTAAGAATAGCGCGTTTGTGCATTTTGTCCTTCTTAGGCAAGCTTGGGGGTTTAGTGTTCTGTAGCCCGCAGGAATGAAATTTTTTTTTCTCCAAATGAGGATTGGAAAATATGACATACATAACCTGGATAAAATTAATATATTAATGCTTGAAGATCCACTCATTACTAAAAGTGCATGTCATATGAAAACTAAAGTATTAAGGAATATGTAAGGTGTGTTGATTGATTCACATCGTGACATCGTGCATTACCAGTCAACCTTCCACCTTAAAAGCCGCCAGCAGTCGGCCAGGTGAATTAAGTTTCTTTTCTCCGCTGCTGCAAGAGGCAGCAAAACACCTTTTCATTTTATAGTTACAGTCTACTAATAAAACTCTCCACGGTATAAACAGTGGTTACATAAGCCTCAAAACCAGCCACAACTCAGCCCCGAACTTAATCACCATCCACTATTGACCAATCAACAGACTGCAGTGTTCACAGCTCCACCTTATAGTACCAGATCTGTGTGCTAGGTACCCCAACAGAGGGGTACCAAAAATGGGAACAGTATGGAATGGTTCCATTGGCACCATGCACAACTTTCCACAATGGAAATGGAATTAAAGCTGAAACATACCATACAGTTCGGTGGAAATTGGGCTTTATAGATTCAAAATCATATGAAATAAGATGATCCCAATTATTAACCTTATAATCCAATCACTACAATAAATGTTGCCATTGCATTCATATACATATATGTATATATGTATATATATATATATATATATATATATATATATATATATATATGTATATGTGGCAGCGTGGGGGGGGGTATGCTAGGGATACAGAGCTCGACAACGCCACCCAGGGGAATTTCACCCCTGGGAATATACCTACACTGTTACAGGATTACTTACTGGCAACACAGGTTCAATGTAACACAGGGCCAGAGACGTAATTCACATACAAAAATATATACTTTATTTTTGAGTTAAAAACACAATTTTTCTTTAAAAAAAGGGCTGGAACAAACAGAGGCAACCAAATAGTTCAGGGCTTACCACGGCGGCAGGAAACCAAGGAGGGAGAAACCAAATCAAAGACCACCCGTGAAGCACACCAAATACTGAACTGTGAAAGCACCACCACCAAAAAAAGGGACTGCCGCTCGCTTTGGCCCACAGCACCTGTAACACAAAGGAAGAATTAATTATTTTTGCCTCCTTAATCAATAAATGAAATCAAATACAAAACAGAATCAAGGTTGTAAGAAAATCAGAGAAATAATCCAACTTAAACACAATCTTCCAAATTAACCAAAAGAAAGAAAAGAATAAACAATGAACAAAATGAAACAAGTCTTAAGGAGTCTGTTCCAACCGTCGAAAAGGTGTGTAGGTGGGTAGCCTGCCTCACCCAAAATCTCTATACAATAACCCCCCCCACCCCCACCCCGGCCCGATAAAGATGATGACGAAAATAACTAAATAGGAAAAAGTAAAACTAGAGTCCCAAAATAAAGCAGACAAAATGAAAAGAACCAAAGCAAACAAAAGAAAACAAAAGAGAGATTAAACGTGAATAAAGCCAAAACTGGGGAAAGTAAACAGATTCAAATTGAAATCACTAACAGAAAAGAAATCCAACAGTAATAAATTTAACAATTCTATAATTAACTGTGGCAAAACAAAATTAAAGGAAAACCTACATAACGAGGGACTGAATTAAATTAAACCATAACAGAAATCATAACCAGAGAACCAATACTAAAACAGCAGTGCCCGTCTCCTGATGGCTGATTAAGGCCAGCGTCCTCCACACAGCTGTTGCCGAACTGGTGAATATTGGAAGGAGAAAGCTGCACTTTTTAGGGGGGAATCTGTATGTAAATCAGAAAGGGAGCATGTGTCAGCCCGATGTCAGCCAACTCACCTTCCTTTTAAGGCACGCAAGGTTCAGTCAACGCCGAACACACACGAACACAGTAACGGCCCACGCCAAACAATCCAGCCGCCTCGACCACGCCACCGACGCTCACTGCCAGGACCAGGGAAAGGGGGGCCAGCTCGGTGATGACACCCTTTTAAAGGTGCGCACCGACCAGCACCTCAAGTCCCTGGATGACTGGCACAGCGCCCCACAGCGACTGGGAGTGCTCCAAAGGGCACCCGGTCACACCTACCCCCCTACTTTTGCGTCATCGCCCCGATGACGAACCCAAACAGTGTTTCTAACACCAAGGTCTAAACACAGCTGATTGTGCATTGGACACTGGCCCATAAAATGCAGCACCTACACCATCCATATGGCTTGCAGGTCACGGCAAATGGTTCACATTTGAATGCTGACCAGCTGTAGAGCGGAGTGTTCGACGCACAGTCTGATGGCTGGAGGAGGGTCCAGCTATCACTAATGAAGATGGAACTGAGGACATGGGTCTTTCCTGCAATGAAGCAGCACACCGACGGGGCCCAGCGTCCAGAGTCTCAGATGGACCAGACTCAACAGGAGGACAAGGGAGCGGAGTCTCTGGGACCAACAAGCACAGGTCATCCTCAACTAATGAATCCTCCTTTGTTACTACCTGGGCAGTTGGTGGTCGTACCGTCGAAGGGGCAGGAGGATCAGGCTGGACCACAGCCTTCAGCAGGTCACAGTGCACTGTACGCACTTTCAGCAGATCATTCAACGGAGCAATGGTATAGACTGGCCCCTCACCAGGAGCCTTCACTACCTGGTAGAGTACTGAACTCCAAGCATCCTGGATCTTGTGTCGGCCCTTAAAGCCAAGTTCTTGCAGGTACACCCGCTGACCCACTGAGAGAGGTGCATCACGGACTCGTTCATCGTGCCGTTCCTTACGACGAGTTGCAGCCGCCTGCAACCGCTCACAGGCCCCTTCAAAAGCAACTTGAAGTCGCGCCTGATGCTCAAGCAGCCATTCCTGTACTTCCCCTTGCACTGGGTCTTTGACCTGACCAAGGAGGAAGTCGATGGGAAGCTGAGGTTCCCGGCCGAACATTAAGAGAAAAGGGGACTCCCCAGTACCCTGATGTGGGGTGGTATTGTAGCAGAACACCACCTGTGGTAAACAAGAGGCCCAGTCTCGTTTCTGGGATGCAGGCAAGGTGCGGAGGAGGTTATGGAGTGTTCTATTGAACCGCTCGCATTGTCCGTTACCTGCAGGGTGATAAGGAGTGGTACGGGATTTCGCCACCCCGTACAACAAGCAAAGCAATGGCCCATATAGCTATGAGGTACAGAGTTGGAGTCTTTTGTGACCTGGCAACGTTCACAAGTCTGAACCCACTGCTTGATGTCAGAAGACATTCCTGGCCAGTAACAGCGCTGGCGCACCAATTCGGTAGTTCGCTCGCTACCTTGGTGACCATGGTCTCGGTGCAGCTGTTTCAAAGTCTCTTCTTTGAGTGCTTAGGGGCGTAGGGGCTACTACTCTCCCTAATAATCTGGGCCTCCAGAAGCTGGTTGATATGGGCCTTCACCTCCTCGTATTCTGATGGGGGAACACGCCTATACCTCTGCCGCACTGGAACATCATTGACAAGAGGTATATCATGAGAGAGAAGGTTCGTACACCCAAGGTCACCTTCATGAGCTGAGAAAACAGAGCTGTACTTGCACAACAAGGATTTGACCTCCTCTCGGTCTGGTTCGGGCACTGCAGAGAGATCCAAGGACTGCATGTGATCGGGCACTACACTGGCCACCGCTTGAGCTGAAATAGTTGCCTGAGTGGGGCTGACCTCCATGACTCCAGTAGGCAAGCTAACCACCTGAGCACCACTCAAGGACCCAAGACAAGTCCGAGGGTAAAGAAGAACTTCAGTGGTTCCTACATTCACCACTGGAATGTAAGCTGTGCCCCTGTTGACACGCACCAGGCACGGAGAAGCAAGAAGGCCAGCAGGCAACCCAGCCTCTGAAGGCTCAAACAGTGTGGTGTGACCAGGTTGATGTGCTGGACAGGTGCTAACAACCAGTTTCATTGACCCACCAGGTATACGCACTGCCCGTGGACCTTGGACTCTCACCAAGCCATTTTGATGCATGGGAGCCTGATTGACTGCCTGCTGGCACACATGTAAGGCTCTGATGACTGCGTTCGGCCCCTGACATACAACAGGCAAGTCAAACAATACGGAGCCATATTTCCCGAAGAGCTCCCGGTAGCAACGCCTGATCACATTCATCCCCAAGATACCAGGGACAGAGGACCCAGCCCCAGGGGGATCTTTGACCACAAGGACCCCGCAGCGGGGTATTACCTTATCACACAGGGTCACATCCACCTCCAAATAGCCAATGTATGGAATGGCCAAACCATTAGCCAGCCAATTGCAAGACTGGAGGCGCTTGTGGCCCCAAGGGACAAAATGTTCATGGAAGAAACTTTCGGTAATGGTGGACACCATAGACCCAGTGTCCACCAGACAAGAAACTGAAACTCCACTTCAGCAGTTGGACATGACGACATTAAACCAGCAATCTCACCTTCCTGTGAGCCTGTGGACTCCCCTACTGAGCTGTGGCTCTGCAGCTCAGCGGGCTTTAGTTTTCCGACTGAGAAGGAAAAGCATTAGCAGCCTGAGAAACAGAGCTAGCGCGAGCACGCAAGGGGACCTGTCCACCCCTACAGTCTCTCGCAAAGTGGCCTGGCTGTTGACACCTCCTGCATAGCAAAGTACCAGTCCGTTGGGTATTCCCATGTGACCGGGAAACCTGCAAAGAAGCTACCGTCTGTGTTAGCTGGTTGGGCTGTTCCTGTTGGCGTTTCAATAGATCCATGACTTCAGTAAGCTCTGACCGCTGGAGAACAGGGCGAGGAACGTCAAGGGAGCTGCCCTGAACCCCATACTGAAGGCCATAAGCTGAGGGGAGAGAATGACTTCGACCCCTAGACCCACCTGGGAGGCCCTCCCTCTCCCACCTGATAGCTTCACTGCGTACATTCAACAGAGTGGCAGTCGGCTGACGGCGGACATACTGCTTTAGCTCCCTGCGAAGAGAGCTATCAAGAACATGCTCTATGAACTGATCACGGAGAAGGACAGGTGCATTTGGTTTACCCTCAGGGGCAGACTGTTTTACCCGCTCCATTAAAGCCATGAGAGCCAAGGAGAATTCCAGCAAGGTCTCACCTTCGTGCTGCTTTCTGGAGAAAAAGCTTTGCTGCAAGGTGACGTAAGACTGGGAGCAACCATACAGCTCCCTCAAGATGCCAAGGACCTGAGCTGGGTCACTACGCTCTGCGCTGCTGCGAAATTTTATCTCCTCCTTAGCTTCTCCCTCTAAATGGTCGAAAATAAAGAGGGCCTGGTCAAAAGAGCTAAGATGGCGGAAACGCATGCATGCCTCAATCTCCTCTATCCAGTCAGCTACTGCTATTCCACTCCTGCCATTGAACATGGGGCACTTACGGTCTCTGGGTACCACAACTAACCTCTCAGTCACAGCAGCAGCATTACCGGCTGATGGGGCGGGACCAGGTGGAGCACGGGGACCTGAGGCCGCTCCGCCAGGGCTGTCCCCAGAAGCGGTGCGCTCCTGAAGCAGCCGCTCATTGTCCGCTTTAAGCTGCAACACAAGCTCCCTCAGCTGCTGCACCTCGTCCTCCATTGTGACAATGACTCACCAGACTGGATATTTACAAAGCTGTTTTTATGACGATGGACTAAGACACCAGACGGACACTGCTGTTTTAGCTGTAGAAACAATAACACACAACCTGTTAGGCCACAGAAAAAGAAAGAAAATTAGATAGAAAGGAAAAAGGGAAAAAAAATCATGTCTCTGCCTTTAAACTGTGTTCATCCTGCCGACATATATATATATATATATATATATATATATATATATATATATATATACACATACATACATATATGTACGCAAGAGGTAGAGCGGGTTGGTCACTAATGGGAAGGTCAGTGGTTATATCCCCAGCTCCCCCAGCAGATAGCACCTTTTATGGTACCCTCAGCCACCAGTAGGTAAATGTGTGTGTGAATGGATTAATGTGACTTGTAGTGTAAAAGTGTTTTGAGTGATCCAAAGACTATAGGGGCACTTCACAAGTGCAAGCCCATTTACTATTTACCATTCAAAGTCCAAGAAGATGCAGCAAGGACTCACCAAAAAATAACTGGTTTTGTTGTTTGTTGGTCTCAAACAGTGGTCTACAGCTTGGCAGACATTTTATCCTGGTGTCGCACCATCCACCTCCTGATAACAGCTCAGCTCAGCTTAGTCAGCTCAGAAAATAAAACATTTTAGAAACGTTGATATAATATGCATTACCCATACAAATGTAATGTATCTGTAGTTTGCAGAAACGCACAATGCCAACATTTTCTTCTGGGGACAGGGCTGAACCTTAAGGTTGGGGCTCAACCTCCAAGTTGGAAACTACTGGACTAAACTTGCTAGTGTGCCATTCACATTGAAATTTACCTTGGTACAACCCTTTTCTGACCCTACTCAAGACCTGGGTCATGAAGCAGAGTTGGTAAATGCAGGTTAACCCTTTCAAACACAAAATCATCACTGGTTCAACTTTGGTTGAGCCCTTGGTGTAAAAGCAATCCGGTCTCACTCCAAATTCGTCAAAAACCAGCACTTGGTCAGTGACTTCCAGTGTCAGACACCGACCAAGACGCTGTCCTTTCACATCGGCGTGATGCATGGTTGGTTGCAGTTACTGTTTTATGGTGCCTGGCAGCATCAGGGCATAACGCAGCAGAAAAACAGTGAAACTTAAGTCAGCGGAGGTCTGACTAGGGCGGGTGGGAGGGGTGATGGAAGGGACCAACAACCACTGACCTTCACCCGGGAGCCTGGTTTCGCCTCCCCCTGTGATTGTAAAGCCAAACTCAGTTCTTTTTTCTAAACTCAACCATGTGCTTTTGTTGCCTGAACCCATCCACATGCATGTGTTGGCAAAATGTAAGCACATGCAGTTGTTGAAGGAAAGAAACGTCAATACACAGTGTTGTATGTACTAACTTATTGCGTTGATTTTGAAAGAGACTGTTTGCAGAATGTACATTTCTTGTGAAAACAGAAGTGTATTTTAAAAACAGACAATGCATGTAACAGGCTGAAGTTGATACAGCATCCCAGAACATCAACAACCAACGCAGCCAGGGTACCTTGCACATCATATCTCGATGTGGTAAGTCTATGACCAAACATCAATATGTGACGAGGTCAGAGTGAGAATGTGTTGGTCAGAGGGGTATAACTGTGTAAAGTAGTTCAAAGTAACTCCATCATGAAAGTCCACAATAGTAAAAGGCTACTTGCACATTGTTGCATCAGTATTTACATTTCAATAATGTCATATACTTCTGCAGAATAAGTGCTTGTACTTTTGACACTTAAGTTTATCTTTTCTATTAATGCATCCGTACTTTTCCTTAAGAAGACTTTGAACGGAGGACTTTAACTTTTTGATTGATGTATAGGCATTTTCACAAAGATGAAGGTTCCCCCACTGCATACAGCCACGTTGACTTATGGCAGTACTCACAAGCAGTAAACACTGGAAACTTTCCCATCTCTTTCATCCATCTGTCCTGTGAACACACTCTATTTCAAGAGTGGAATTTGAATTTAGGATTAGTTTGTTTTTAGTATCATTTTTGTGGAGTCAAGATCCAGTTGCCATCAGAGGAAATGCAGTTACTTCACCACTCAACCTTAAACCATTCTTTTGTTCTGGCCTAAGCACTTTATCAGACATCCCTCCTCCTGCTCCTCCTCATCTTCCTCCTCACATTTCACCTACCAGTCCTCCCCCTCTTGTTTTCTGCGTCTGCTGCCAGAGACCTCTGGAGACACTTGGAGGGACACAGTAGGGATAATGTTCCACGGGGAGCCCAAAACTAGAGAATAAGCTGCAACTACCACACACACACACACACACACACACACACACACACACACACACACACACACGTAAGTCTTAAATGGATCATAGCTTCCAGAGCAGAACAAATGGGCCCAGTAGGAACAGAAGCAGAGGCAAGGGGTGGTCTGGACTGAGCTGGAGCTCTCACGCTTATAGTGTATACAGCTCTGCGGGGACACACTCATGCACACACACACACACACACACACACACACACACACACACACACACACACACACACACACACATGCATAAGCCATTAGCACACACACACTGAAAACTAGCAGGTTGATTGGATTTAGTTTCCTATCATTTGGGGTGGAGGAAAGAAACACAACTGTTTTAGTGCTTGAGGGTTCACACACACACACACACACACACACACACACACACACACACACACACACACCTACACGCCTACACCTACACACACAGACACACACACCCAAGCTGTCCCCCTGCCTTTCTTCTGAGCCACTGAAGTAAATGGGGTGTCGAAGTTAGTCTTATGCAATTATTTCTGCTTCTCTGCAATGCACCCACTGTGAAGTGTGTGTGTGTGTGTGTGTGTGTGTGTGTGTGTGTGGCGGGGGATAGGGTATCTCCTCACATCATAGCAGCACCCATGCCTCTCTGGTGAACAAGCTTCCTGCACCACTGGAACATGGCAAGTGCATGCATCCATGCATACATAGAGTAGCACAGCCAGTATTAGTCAGAGGGAGCTGCACAGTATGAATATGTACGAGCCTGAGCCAGATCCTCTCTGATTCAACACATGTATGGATCAGAAAATTGCCTGTGTGACTGTGGGCTGCTGCTTATCCAGCTGCCAGATGCCCATGAGCACAGATAGCACTTTCTCAGGCAGCTTCAAGGTCAAAGCTGCTTTTTCACTATGTGTGCATATGTGTGTGAGTGTGTAAGTGTGTGAATATATATATCACACACATAAAATGTGTTTGTGTGTGTACGATAGGGAGCTACTCATCTTACTGAAGTATTGAGGATATGGTAGCAGTTGTCCTTGGTGCTCAAGTATCTTTTCTCATAGAGCAAAGCCTTGGAGACACAGATATGGTTGCTCCTTTGGTTTCATTATCTGTCCCTGTGTGTGTGTGTGTGTGTGTGTGTGTGTGTGTTTGATGAAGAAAAAGAGGTGGTGATCAATAAACTGTTATCTGTGATGGTCTCTGCCTGAGGCAGTGCCTTGGAGCTACACCTCAGTCAAATGGTATTTCTTCTGTTGTGTTTACTCCTGTAAGCATGTGTCAGAAGGATTGCAGAGTAGGACAGAACTTTAAATGCCGATCACATAAAAAAGCCAGTTTACCTTTGTTTTCAGTATGGTGTTGCCAGGACAATTTGTCTACACTTTGTCAACCATCACATTGAGAGTTTTCAATCTCAATCATATGTATTAGGCCAAAGTTGCAAATAGGGGTGGGTGATATGGTCCTAAAATAATATTACAATATTTCAGGGTATTTTTGTGATAAAGATATTCTTGGCAATATGACAAATAACTAAAACAAAAAAATATTAATATTTTTAAGAACATAGACAACAAAATAAGTGATGTATTTCACATGACAACCTAACACTTTGCCTTCAGAACCTTCAAAAACTAAACAAAAATCATCTCTCATTTCTTTAGTGGTGATATTAATAGTGCAACTTAATAAAATCTACCACAAATTACACATTTAAACAGTTCCCAAAAAAAACCAAAACAGACAGGTGATTTCCTTCTCTTTTAGCAGCATCCTAAATGATTGAGTTGGGGTTTTTTTCCCACCTGGACATTTATGCGCTGCCATTTTTCCTCTAATCATCACACTGTAACATGTGAAAGGCTTTTGTGCTCACACATTCACATATAAGTAGTTTGTCAAGCTGTGAGCGCCATGTTACATTACCAAAGGTTTATGACAAAATCTGAGGATGATGATGAATACTTTTTAAAGCAGCTTTGCATATTTAACTATCTGTAAGCTGTGTTGTGCATTAAATATACATAAATCATGAAGCATTATGGTTGTTCAACAACACAAAGATATTTAAGTATGAAAGTTATGCAAATCAGCTGCAGTTTTCAGTCTGCTGCCTTGTATAGTTCATGTTCCTGGGTGGAAGTAAGAAGGTTAAACTGGAGGCAGATGTTACTTTTAAGCACATACTAAATCTAAACTCCAACAGTGACGGTTCCTCTATGTTTCATGAATGTTCATGTCATCTGTGTCTTTTATCATATCTGTGTCAAACCTGCTGTCTATAAGCATGTACAGCAGTAAACAAAAATTAAAGCCAAAAAAAAAATGATTGCATTACTGTCAATACATCTGAGCAACAAAGCACAAAGTCATGAATAAAAATCAAACAGGGCTAGTGCAGTTACTCTGTCTCTTAAAAATGTTCAGATACTTCTAAATACCAATGACTAATTACCAAATATATTTTGTATGAAAGCTAATTCTGGACTTCACTTCATGGATTTTATGTTCTAAAAATGCAAGTGACGATAATCCAGACCAATCCATTCTTTACCATCCATTTAGAATGTAAATGTCATTTTTGGAGTAGTTGTAAAAATTATCTTGTACTACAAAAATACAGTGTGTAGCTCTTCCCCAGAATTTAGAAAAGTGTTCCCTGTTAAAGCGTATTTCAACATTAACTATTTAAACTGTAATCTGCAAAAGTAATCAACCACTTGAAAATGGCACATCATATGCCACTTATAGTTTGCAGTTGTGGGTCTGCCTTTTGTCTCCCAAGCCTCATGATTCACATGGGATTAGAGACCTAAAGCACAAGATTTGTTTTTGATGAATGTCTGAGTCAGTAATTAACGTGATGTTTTAATTTCACAGGATATGAAAAAAGATATTGGAATATGTGGTTGAGTGCATCTCTTGACTACTGAGTAGGTCCATAATGTAAGCAGCCAGTTAACATAAGCTCTTTGAGTATGACATCCATAAATCATATATGGCAGCAGGGTGGATCCAGTCTGATTTAGTAAATGTTGTTGATTATTCTTGTTTTGTTTTGTTTTTTACACTATATAAAGTGAAAAGGTTCAACAAATGAAGGAATAATAATTAAGAATAACTTCCAGTTAAAGTTGATACAGTAGTATTATATATAGTATTATGTTGCAGTATAATGTTGTAATATTCAATACTTACTTGTAGTAATGTATAGTAGTATTGCATAGTTGTAGTATTACGTAGCAGTACTGAATAGTATAGTGTTTTGTTGTACTGTCATAAAGTAGTATTGTATAGCATAGTGTTGTAGTATAATGTAATAGTATTGTGCAATGTTGTGTTGTAGTATAATTTAGTAGTATTGTATAGTAAAGTGTTGTCGTAAAGTATAACAATATTGTAAAGCATGGTGTTGTAGTATAATATAGTGGTATTGTATAGTGTTGTTGTATAGTATAGCCGTATTGTATAGTATAGTGTGTTAGTATAATGTAGTAGGACTGGGTGATAATAATAATAATAATAATAATAATGATAGACCTGTCCAGGGTGTACCCTGCCTCTCGCCCGATGTAGCTGGGATAGGCTCCAGCCCCCCCGCGACCCTCAAGAGGATGAAGCGGTTAGAAGATGAAGATAATAATGATATTACTGGGATATAATATTCCTCCACAGAGAAACAGAAAAATAGTTTGATAAATCCTCCATATAATTAAACCCTCCATACATCCGTAAACACTAGTTGCCACCCAGCATTAACCAGAAGAAGGAGAGGCAGTAGTAGTAGTGGAAGAAGAAGACGAGACCGGCCTGCATACGGTAATGCTATAATGTTAAAACAACATTCAACATGATCATAAAGTTATTTTTAGGATGATTGTTTTTGACCACAGATAACAGCTACCTCTCGATTGAATTTGGTGCATAGCTTTAGCTATAGTTGCTGTTTATCCTCTTGTCTAATGCTTATGGTAAGTTAGCAAGTTTAACTCGACTTTCCACCTGGATGTTTCATGTTATGTCATATGCTAGAGTAATATGACATAACATGATTAAAGGTAACATGAATAAAACTTTCATACATTTCATAAATCATACAGAATTAAGATTTCTTTGTCTTACTATTACCTTATTTATTGACATTCTTTGATTATAATTGTTTTGAATTTACCTCAGATTTGTGAAATGTTCTGCTGTTTGGCGAGTGTTTGTTGAGTTCTGACAATAAATTACAGTTTAAACCACAGTTAAATGTCTAGTATCTTAAACTGTCACTCAGTAGCAAAAATCTGCCTTTAAACTTGAAAGAAATAATGATTTTGACTTTTTTTTGATAACTAGTGATATCTTCTGTGATATTAAATGTATTTTATCATGATAACATTTTTAGCCTTTTCACCCAGGCCTCGTATAGTACTATATACTATAGTATAGTGTTGTAGTAATATAGTATAGTAGTATTGTATATAGTACAATGTATAATTATTGTGTATATATCAGCACAATAGGTTACAATCCAACATGGAGAATTAGGTTTCTAAATATAATTAGAATTATATGTATATCCATAAAACCTTCTACAAACCCATACAATAAAGCATTATCAAACAATCCAGCCTATAATTAGCCCTTTTTCCAGTATAAGAATAACCCAGGTTTACAGTAGCCTACAGTGTGTTCAGAATGAGCAGGTAACCAGAGAAGACCCCACCCATTCATTTCTCTGCCTTATCCATCCTGTTGTTCTGTTGAGCTATAGGGCAGGTAAGTGATTCAACAGACCTGCACTCTGTCTTTACATTTTGTCGTCTCCCAAAGCACTTGTTCTCTAATCCCCCACCATCCATTCTCTCTCTCCTCTCTCTCTTTCATAGCACTGGACTGGGTAAACAGGGAGGTTCTCATATTCCACAGCAGCTGAATGGGGGAGGAGAGATAGTGTGTGAAACACTGCTTCATTCTCCGCTGCCATTTTGTCCTTGTGGCAGCACTATTAATATTGTGTGTGGTTTGTGACTGCAAGGCTTACACACACCTCACATAAGCCATCTCTCTTGTTGGCTCCCTGATCTGTGGTTAAACTGAATACTGGTTAAAGCCATGACCCACCATGCTAGCCTAAAGTACTTTTAAAAATGTTTTATTTTCATCCTTGGTTTTCTAGTGTAAGAGACAGTAAGTAGTAAATACACAATCAAATTATGATTGCCTGAAACATAAAGATCCACATTTATTAGTGAATAAATGCAGAATAAAATCACTTTTTCAGTCTCGGTTGCACTGATATTGTGATATATCATTGCCATTCTCAGAACCCATCGGCTGTATTTGGCGTCTGACTTCCGGCAGACGGTGATACAGCCTCTGGGGGCAGACCCCCGATTTTTTGGCATTCCGGTTTGATTTGGGTGGAGGAGGCAAATTTCCGTTTCCGACTTCCGTTTATATATAAGTAAATATGCTGAACCATTGCGATGGATTCAGAGTTTGCAGTGATGGCAATTATGTTCCGCCTTGTTAGTTCACCGCACGGACCGTTTAACCTGGCAACAACTGCAGCCGGCTCAAACGTGATTGGTCAATATCACACGGACTACAAACAGCCTACAACCGGAAACCAGGGCTCTTCCGCTCTTCTTCCAGAGGCAAGATCTCCGGGGTTTGCCTACAGACTCTACATTCACTGAATGTAGAGTCTGTATATAGAGACTATATCATTGGTAACTGTCTTTCAATACCCTTCATATTTTTATTCATTTTATGAATGAAAATAAAACATGTTATCCTAGGATCCCAACTACTAAACATCACGTTAGGGCAGCTACTAACGATCATTTTCATTAATGCTCTATGCAGCAAGTATTTATTAGTTCATAGGTTTAGTATTTAGGCTATAAAGTTTCAGGAAATAGTCCAAAGAAAAAAGTGATCATCACACTTTCCCAGAGCCCAAGGTAATCATCAAATTGTTTGAAACCCTGAGATATTTAGTTTACAGTGAAATAAAATGTGCAATGTATGGGAAAAGTATGTTTGGCAATTTGACAATTTAACAGTTGGTTTTAAAATTGCACATTTTAAATTTTCTGCTGATAAACCAGTGTATTTCCACTACATAACACTACATGTTACAACATCCTCCCTGTGAGCACACTGTCTGAAGGTTTGCTGCATACCACACATCAGCACCTCTGCCAGTCTTTCCCAGGTGAGTCACAGGTTCATGTCATTTATTTTGCTCTCTGCTCATTATCATGTTACCCTTGATTCTTCTCGATGATTTCGTCCTACTGAGGCTACATTCACACCAATGTGGATGACACATCTTTTTGTCATTTTGTTGCGTGCTTGTGGTTTGAGCTTTGTACAGGCTGACACTCAGCAGAGTACCTGGCTGTGTGTGTAGCTGACCAGTCAGTAATGGGCTGTGTGATAATGATGTCAAGAGGACAACTTTCTGATTTCTTTTTCTCCGCGATCACTCATTTTAAATGTGAATACAGCCGATCATACGACTGTTGTCATTACCTCGTATTTATACTGATTTTGTTGATGTTGCGGCTATAAATGAATGAATTGGTCACTTGGTTGTCTGTCTCTCTGTTGGAAAAGACACTGATGAAGACATTTATTTAGCTGTTTAATTGTAGGTTGTTCATATGTTTTGCTGTGGACAGAGATCTCTTCAAAGGCAACCTGAAAATGCTAGTGTGGACACAACTCATTTTCACATGAAAATGTTTAAAAACAAACCAAACAAGATAGCTTAGCGAGATGGAGTCTAGTATTTTACCTGTCAGACTTGACCGAGAGGATGTTTTAGTACCTTTGATCACCATCTGTGATATTATGAGAACATCAGATTTGCACAGTCAGAGAAATAAAATTGTGTATTTTGGTCATAGTTCAGTAATGAAATCGTAGTGCACTGCGGAACATCTTACCTACATGACTGCTGCCAACGCTGCCAGCTGAAGTAGTAGTCTTATTGGACAGTGGTCAGAGAAGTGGTTCAAGCTTTAGCCGACTTTGTTAACATTCAGGACCAGAGCGGAGAGCATCAGAGCCATGAGCAGAAATAAGGTGAGGAAACAGGGCACACATCGTGTGTTTCTGCCCTCCTCTCTATCATTCTTCTCTATTTCCATTACATTTAGTTTTGCTTTGGGAGGGCTGCTCCCTAAATGTCATTTAAAGCTTCAGTCAAGCAGCCACCATTTAAACCTCAAAGGCCTCAAAGTTTTAATAACTGGTTTTGTCTCAGAATTACACAGTATTGGGGCGGCAGTAGCTCAGTCCATAGGGACTTGGGTTGGGAACCGGAGGGTTGCCTGTTCAAGTCCCCGTCCAAACCAACTATGGAGCATGGACTGGTGGCTGGAGAGGTGCCCTTGAGCAAGGCACTCACTCTGACATCTCTCCACTTTGTGCATGTATAGGTCCTGTTTGTGCATGTGTGTGTCTTTTGGACCTGTTTGTTAATGACAAAAGAGTAAAAAAAAATTAATTTCCCCTTGGGGGGATTAATAAAGTATATAAAATTTAAAAAAAAAAATAGCCAACCTAACAATGGCTATAGGAGGATGTCCCAAATATTCACACCATAAGGCTAAAACTGGCTAATCAGAATTTGAATTGGACTTTTAAATGTGTGATTCAGCTGCAGCCCCACAGAAAATTATGTTCTCATTACTAATTGAAATAATGGGCAAAACTGTGAAAAGAATTTGAAATCAACTGGAATGATTTTTTTTTTCTTCATTTTTTCAACACCAACATACTGCCCTGTATTGGGTTTAGTGTGAAGTCAGTTAGTAAGTTACCTAACAGTTATCAATGGGTTTGATGTGTTTCTTGGATTTGAAGATCTTGGGGGCTTGGCCTGGACTTCTGTTGGGGGCCTGGGGTATTGTCCTTCTGTTTTGTTTTGTATTATGACCAAGCTCTATTTTGATGCTTTTTTAATGCACTCTGACATTTTAGTTACCCTTTCCAGATTAATCATGAATTGTGATGTTAAAAGTATTAGTAGTTATTAGTAATTAGAAATGGGTAGAAACAGAATTCTTTGCGACTGCTATTGTTAAAATCTAGAGAATTTTGAGGTACTTGTACTTGAGTATTTTATGTTATTAAGTGTATCATTTTATGTTACTCTATACTAAAACTCCTCCACATCTCAGAGGGAAATATTGTGCATTTTATGTCACAACATTTATTTGTCTGCAACAGTTATTTTGAAGACTTAAGATTCATTCATTCATTCATTCATTCGTCATTATCTATAACCACATTTTCTGGTAAAGAGTGGCAGGGGGTCTAGAGCCTAACCCTACTGGCTTAATTATAATAACAAACTAATAAATGATGATGTATATTTATAGATTTATCTACCCAGCAGTATTTAAAGTGTTTAAAATGAGCTCCACCTTTACTAGCTGCAGCATTAAAGTGATCACCAGTGCGCTTTCTCTTTTGCATGGGATTGCACAGAATGTCCTGCTTAAGATATTCGAGACAGCCCTAGAGGTTAGCGGCTGTAGTGAACATGAACAGAGTTCGTCGGTTGCAGTTCACACAGTTGTTCTGAGAGCAGCCGCATAGAAATATGACCCTCCTCCTATTCAACCCTCCCACTGATTCTGTGAAGCCTCTAACCTCCTTCAGTGGGAAGAAAACACACACACACACACACACACACACACACACACACACACACACACACACACAAAACTCACTTCTGTGCCCCTCGGTAGTTCCTTAATATGTGTTTGTGTGTAGACAAGGATATAAGGAAAAAAAAAAACCTGGACACCACACAAAGAGGAGCCAATTAAAATCATTAGCGCTCAGTATTGACTAGACTTCCACAGAATGCAGAGAGAGAGAGAGGGGAGGAGAGCGAAGAAAAATAAAGGAGGGAGGGAAACAGAAAGATGAACCCTTGACTAATTTAAATTCAGTTGTCTCTACAGAGTTAGAGAATGGGTTGATATCACCTGTTTTCACACATACTGAAAGTTCATTACCACCCACACACAGAGGAAGGAGGGGCAGAGGAGTACAATTGAGCAGGGGGGTGAGTGAGAAAAAAAGGCAAAGTGAAAGGGAAGCAAAGGAAAGTTAAACTAAGAGAGGAGAAGAGGAAGGGAAGGAGAGGAAAATAGTCAAGGCAGGATGGAGGGAGCAGGGGCGGAAATCCCAGGGGGGACATGACCCCCCTTGCAGTAAAGCTGTCCCCCCCCCCCCAGAATAATTTGAGACACAATTAATAATTTTTGAACAATGCAGTAGTATTTATTGAAAGCACAATGTAAGCGGTGCTCATTATAATCGCGCAGTAATGTGCTATTTAAATCTTAAAAGATTTAGTCCCCCCTCCCATTCCTAGTAGGGGTATATCCCACACTCTTTCCAACGGGCGGGGCTAGGCTGGACCCGGCTGCCCACATTGTGCATCGCGGGGTAAGAAGTACATTCAAACAGACACGTTACAACACATCCCATTTACTGTTACAACAAGCCTCAGGCCCAGGCTGATAATATAAACTGTCTGCAACATTTCTCCTGCATTGTTAAAAAGCCTACTCAATTACGAGCGCTGCTAAGCTAAAAGCTAATGATTAAGCTTAGAGTTTAGTTATAGTCAGAGGGGACAGGAGAGAAAGAAGAGGGAGAGGACAGGACAAGAGCAGTCAGTGGCGGAGCGGCTCGTAGCTAATGGGTACCTGTCTGTAGGCTCTCCACCTGTCAGTGAGACAAACATGAAAGACATGCAGTCTAACGGATGAGGAGCGGTCATTACGTGCAACTATTACGCACGGTTGTGAGGTGCGCAGCGGCAGACCTCACAGCACACTGTTTATAAACCAGTTTACCAGTTTAATTGCAGGAAATGTTTAGTTGTTAAGCCATTTCTCACATGTGGCTGCTGCTGGCTTGAGTCTTGACTCTCTTGTTATCAATAACTTGCAATGCTGAGATAAATGTTTAAAGTCCAAAAAGGTAATTTATTACGAACAGGTCAATAAAACTTGTAATTCAAAATACCTTGTAAACAAACGAAATATTCAGTATTACACATTTTCTTTGGTTACTTTCCTTTCAAACAACAAAGCCAGAGACAAAGGATCCATTCCACACACCTGAGCCAGAGAAAAAAAGAGGGAGAGAAGGAGAGAGATCGAGTTTCTGTCTTTGATGAATGAAACCTTATTGTTTTGCTGCTATTAAACAATGAGACACATGTTTTCTCCGTTTACTTAATAGCATAAATATTCACACTACTGCGCACGGGGAGACAGAGACCTGCTCTGCTCCAGACACACTCAGCACCTTGGACAGCACAGTACACCTGACTGTTGTCGATGTGTACATGTTAATTTGATTTCAGTCATTTTGTTTTAAATCTGGACATGTGCAGGTGGACTCAGCCAGTGCTGAGAAAGGTCCTATGCCTGCCTGTTGGAGAGATAGAGAGAAAATTAAACCGTCAAATTGCGGTAAAAGATGCTGTATAAAAGACAGGCTACAACTTTTTTTCCTTGTCCCCCCCCCCCCTGGA
>NC_064756.1:43327132-43339632 GCF_011397635.1 Epinephelus fuscoguttatus | reverse complement strand
AAAGTTAGTAACAAAAAGTCACTCCAGGTTTGAGGGCTCTGTGTGGTGGGATTTACACAGGTAGGCATGTTTATTTGATATGTTATAGTTCCAGAGGTCTTTCTGAACAGACTTATGTGACTTTGCACAAAAGTCTAACAAAGGTCAAATAATTCTTTAAAAACATGCTCTACCAAATGGTTCATTTGTCATTTTATGTTAAAAGCAGTGAAGCTAAGGTAATGTCATTAAAATTGACTATTTGCCACGAAACCAAAAATCTTATGATCCTTCACTGTTCTTAAATGATACATTTACTGTTATAATAATTTAAAGAAGAAAAAAATCAATTATTGCACAAAAGAAATAAAAAAACTCATTCAGGGTATCGGAGAATAACAGCTAGCCGGAATAGCTACAACTTGACAGCTACACTTGAAGTGCATGGAACCCACATGTAATAAAATTCCGCTAATTCATTTCAAAGCCGCCCCTAACTGTGTCACACGGGCAGAAGGGAAGGCGGCTGAGGCTCGGCCTCTTTCCCCCGTTCACCCTTCTCCCCATCTCCACACTTAGACTTTTTTTCACCCTGCCGACAGTGGAGCTTATATCAATTGTGCCGATGGTGGCCTGGAAAGCCGCCCCTAACTGTGTCACACGGGCAGAAGGGAAGGCGGCCGGAGCTCGGCCGGTCCCCTTCTCCACACTTTGACTTATTTTATCCTACTTGGTTCTATTTCTCACTCTCACCGCGCAGCAGCCCACCGCATCCATCCATCCATCCACCCCTCCCTCCCTCGCGGCCCCGCACATATACCCCCGAGGCTCGGCTCTCTCTCACGGCGCAGCAGCCCTCCACATCCCTCCCTCGCCACCCCGCACATATACTCCCCAGCCTTGGCGCCTCTCCTTGACCAACTAACCTAAATACTATAAACACACTACTAACTGTAAACCTACACTAAAATACACTATGCTAACAATACAATTCGACAAATTACTAGCTATTCTATACAACCAGAAACAATGATTATCAGCTGAAAAAAATGGTTTTAGAGTTTAGTTACTCTTTAAAGGAAATGGCCACTTTAGGTCAGTACTTACTGACCCTCATGCCGACAAGAAGTCCAGTGTAGTTTTTTAATCCACAAAACTCATTCAGGGTATCGGAGAATAACAGCTAGCCGGAATAGCTACATCTTGACAGCTACACTTGAAGTGCATGGAACCCACATTTTGAAAATGTAATAAAATTCCGCTAATTCATTTCAAAAACGCCAGAACAGCTCGTCCGTCGTAATCCAAGTGCCCTGAAGCCGCCCCATGTGAAATTGACTTGAAAAGACGTAATTTACTCCACTTTTATAGCATCCTTTCTCACCGTGGTCAATCAGCCTGCCCTGCAGCAGTGCTGTGTTTACATGGCAACTCGCAAAAGACTAGCTGATGGCTAATGGTGGTGCTAGTTCTCGAAGATAAGACAGAGAATTGGTAAATGTCATGCAGGCTTGCAGAAAACCTATTGTGAACATTACTGTCCATGCAGCCTATTGTTTATCAACTAAAAAAGCTACCATGGCTTTTCACGTATAGGCAGAAGCTGTAAATGGTAATTGGACTGCACTTGTATACCGCCTTTCTAGTCTTCAGATCACTCAAAGCATTTTTACACTACTGAGTCACATTCACCTACTCGCACACCAGTGGCCGAGGCTACCGTACATGGTGCCACCTGCTACTCAGTAACCATTCACACGCTCTCACATACCAAAAGCCAGCCATCGGGAGCATCTTCTGATTGGTGGACGACCTGCTTTACCTCTGAGCCACAGCTGCTGTCACTTGACAATTATGTGGTTGCTGCCACTGGCTGACAGATAACATTCCATTCAAAAAGCTTTCCCAGCCTTCACTGTAACTTGTTAAACAGTGCCCTGGCACACTGAAGTAGAGTGGAGCCAGAGAATGCCCAATGAGAAGTCTGTCACTAGTGTCACTTGTTATTTGTTAGTGACAACGTTACTATGCTATGCCTAATGGCGGCACAATTTTTAAAAAAAAATGGGAGTCTATGAGAGAACAGAAATATATCAGGGAATTGGAAAATGAATATCAATGGCTGGCTTGCATGAATCAGAATGTGTTGACCAAATGCACTGTCTGCATCGGGAAATATACTCCCCACCCTCCACCCCCCCCCAGCTGTTGACAACCTTTGCTTCGTTCTTAATGTTCTTGGTACAGCTTCCAAATCTATGCAGTAATATAGTGTACATTTAGCATTGGAGTACACAGTGTACCTGAGATCAGTAGGCATGTCCTTTCTCTCTCCCTCTTTGTATTTTCCTCTCACAGTCTCAGTCACTGTTTTATTCAGTATACCAGTGCAACACATTTGGCTCCCTCTGTAAATTGAATTGTACAACCAAATCTATTCAGTTATGGCTTTGTAACACCAAATTTTGTCTGAAGTGGTCATACTTTGAGTTGCCTGATGCATTTTTAAGCAATGTCTTTTGAAATGGTAGCAGAAAGACAAAGGATGGATCGTGGGTAATTGAGTTTTTCTGGCCCAATGGTTGCCTTTCTACTGATTGATGTATTAACCAGAGTTGACAGTCATGATTGTAGGCACCATTGTGCTGTAGTTCTCTGTATGGATGAGATAATACACACTCCCCTTCTCTCTTCCTCAGTCTCCTCCTTCTGTCTTGTTGTGCTGTTTGTTTTCTCTTCCACCTTTAATGCTCTCTATTCCTTCTCGTCTGCCAGTCTGTCTCTCTGCTTGTCTTCCTACACTCTTTCCAGATAGAGGAGGCTGTAATTATCACAGTAGGGCAGAAAGCAGTCCCTGTGTTTTGCTGCATAGAAGGATTTGGCAGTGAAGCGTCTTAACTGACACCATTTTAGCTCAGATGGTGTATATTTTTGTGTCTGGAATTGTGGTGATGCTTGAATCACATCTTACATCAAACTCAACAACAACAGTCCAGATCTAGACATGATTTAGCACTAGTATCAGATATGTATGGCTGTTGGTTGTATATAACCAATGGTGCTGTGATAACGTGGCAATCCAGACTGTGTTGCAGCTTATCCCTGCTTTTTAGTTAGATAAAGGCACCATGATCCTATGGTGCAATAAAAATTTGCAGGTCAAAATGGCATTTGCACACAGCAATCAAGCCTTTTGCTGTTGATACTGCTCATCAGTTTAAAGAGTAACCTGACACTAAATCTAGTTTTCTAACTTAATTACTACTAATAAACAACACTATCAAGCTACCAGTCTGTAGTATTCTTGATTTTGCGATTATTTTTGTTTTTGTAGAGAAAATAGAAGATTGAGTAATTCTGTGAAAAAACCATGAGTGCCTTATCTTGTTCCATGTTCCCAACCAGGATGTTCTCATGCACTGTTATACATACAAAAAGGAAAGTACCAGATTTTGTGTAACACCCATATAATCAGGCGAGAGTAAAGAACAAAGCAGTATAAAGACCATAAGTCAGTGTAAAGAAGAGGGTTGAAAGGGTTGAAGTGGTGGATGAGAAAAACAAACACAAAAGGTCTCCCAAGGAGAAATTCAACCGAAGTCAGTGATGACTGATGAGTTTTAGAATAAGGTTACAGTGCTATCGTTAGATAGTAGCGTTAATGTTACTAGTAAGTGGAAACGCTATCAGGAAGATAACATCAATGTTTCAGAGGCTAAACTACAGTGGGCTAACGTTAGCCATTAGCAACTGGATGCTGTGTTGTCATATAACGTTATATGTTATATTAGAAGCAAACTAAACATAACGTTACCTGTCCTGCACAGTCAAAAAAAATAATTATGGCGAAAACGTAGTTTCTTCCAACACTAGAATTAAGATAAAAATACTATAAAAACACTAATGGTCGGTGATAAGTAGTGTTTAACTTTTGAAAAATTAAATTAAAACCCTCGGCGCACACTGCAGCACAATCAAACAGATGCGCAACTCAGAGCATCAGAAGTGTCTCTGACACCAGACTCAAAGCGGACCGGTGGAACTGGAAAATGCATATTTTACATCAATAAAATCTAGTTTATCATTATTTTGAGTCACATTGTTGAAAGAATTTAGTCGTCTGTGTTCAAGCAGGATAATAGCAGGCCTCCATTGTGCGTCGGGCTGTCTATTTCCTTGTCGGAGAATTTTTCTTTTTTAATTACATGATATATAGGCTATTCTCCCTTAACTCACCAGTAAAAAATACCTTTATCCATTTCAGATAACCAGTGGCAATAATATCCCCATTCTCTGATTTACTGTGAAACATTTTTAGGCAACTCATGCAAAAATCAGACCAGAGGACTCCACAACCATACTTATTAGGCCTACGAGTTACTACTTACGTTTTTCAAGTGATTTCCCAAATTTGTTGTTGAGCTGTGATATGCCAATTGCTTTTGGCAAATCTGGCACTCTGCTTTCTGGGGGTTGTTGGGCATATTTTAAAGTGCAACCACACATCTGATGACCTCTTGGACATGTCTGCCAGCTCTGAGTGCGCTCGGTGTCAGTATCGGACTGGTGGGGGTTAGTGCTGCATTTAAGGCCTCCCCCCAAAAAAGCGGAAAAAAAAGGCACCGAAGCTTCAAATTTCTTTTTCACAATCGAATCCCGTGCCATCGAACAAAGCTTCGAAGCTTCAAATTTTTTGGGTCAGCCCTAGTAATTTTACATATCTTAATCTAACCTATGTAACTTTACTTTAAGTACGTAATGTGATGATGCCCAACCATGATTTTTTTCCCCTAAACCTAAACTACGTAACTTTTTCCTGAACCTAACCTTTGTAATTTTACTTATCCAATCTAAGCCACGTAATTTTACTTTAAGTACATAACTTTACATCAAGTACATAACATGATGATGCTGAACCAAGATTCTTTTCCTAACCCTAATTTTACTTTCCTAAACCCAACCTTTGTAATATTCAAAGGTTCGCCGGGGGTCTGAACCCATTTTGTGTATTAATCGCCGGTCCGATTAAACGCCCGGGCATTTATTTCCTCATTCATTGCCTCATGGCTGTCCCTCCTTGAGGGACTGTTTGCGCTTTTACGCATGGGTTGGTGCTGAAATGGTGCACATGACTCGTTCTACGGATGGACGGACAGACAGCCACGTATCTAAAACAGGCAATACATCTGGTTACATCTTTCCCACATCAAATATCCGTGATCACCTTGACCCGCGTGCGTAAAAGCGCACACAATTCCGTGTCCTCTCACCGCGGATGCTGTGATTTGATGGCCCAGTACTCATTGTAGCCCACTCTTATAAGACCCAATAATAATAATAATAATAATAATAAGTTACTGTGGACCTATATGCCATGCCTTTTAATAAAATTACCAGAAGAGTTCGCTGAAAAACTGGTAATGTCAGCCTGAATTACTCGCGTGCGTTCCCGGTGAAAATTGCTGACATGCATGGGAAATACGGCTTCTACAGGCTCGCCATAGCTTACTGTCAGGACTCAGGGACCAGAATTCGGGATGGCGGACCGTCGGAATGGCGATATTTCAGTGTGGCTGTCTCTAACTGTTGGTTAAATGGTCCGTTCGGTTGGTATTTGGATAAATGGGGCTTTACTGGTATAATGTAATAGCATCACCCAGCGGTGAAACCCGTGTACACGAAAAAAATGACCCACTCTAAACGTTTAGTGATTTTTGTACACAAACTCACCCCTATATTATACACCTATTTTTGCACTAAAAAACACACTGGACAGGCACTGTAACCAAATAACGGCCTGGTGCAGGTCGGTAAAAAAAAAAAAAAAAAAAAAAAAAAAAAGCCTTGAGCAAATAGCCGCCTGGTTCTTTTAAACGCCTGGGGTCAAAATTGATTTTGTGAAATAAACGCCCGGGCTACTATTTGGAAAAATACGGTATGTAAGTTTACTTAAAGTATGTAATTTTACATTGACTACGTAATGTGATGACACCCAACCATGATTCTTTTCCTAAACCTAATCTTAATTCATAATGTAAGCCACCTGAACTACCAGTAGTAATAGTAGCAGAACTATTACCAGGGAGCTGGAAGTTTACAGATAATTGTTGTAATTTGTGTCCTCCCTTACGCTCATCCACATCCACTATTCTTGATCCACTAATGCTGAAGCCTTGCTAAACTAAACTTGCAGTTTAAGACAGTCTGATATGGTTATCAGTGAAGGTGGGGATTAGTGGATGGACTGACATCACCTTTCCTGCAGTGGATTGCAGAATTTGCAGAATGAAACTCTAGCCATTAAGTGGATGGGTAGGCATTAAAACAAGGGTTTCATATCAGGCTGCATTTCTATGTATTCTGGATGACTGCTAAATGTAATATCTAGATATTAACAAAGGATATTGTTATGAACCTTACTGACATGGGAGCAGTGTAAGTGTTTATGGGGTAGCTACTGGTGGCCTGAGTCTTGTTTTTAATGCATTTTCTGAGTCGGACCAAATCATTGTTTTGTAACTCCCAAGTCAAGACTGACAAGTCCCAAGTCCTAAACTTTGAGTTTTAAGTCCTAAATGTGTCATAATGCACAATAGACAGTTAAGCTTTATTAACAGTCTTGCATATTGCAATTACTTTCTTGTCAACCACCTGTAGTTTTTGTACATAAATGAAACTATCTTTGGTTATCATTTTTTTTCCAACTGGTGTTCAGTAACATAATGCTAGTTCTTCATGTTTCTGTCCTACAACTCGACTGGATGCTGTCAGATTGGTTCAAACAAAGTGGATCTGGATAATTATATGCCTACTTGCTGAATGAATAGGGCTTATGCTTGTATTTTAAGAACTTAAGAGAAATTAATTGACTTGTGGGTGGCTTTTTAAGTATACTTCTTAATCTTTGGGTTTGGGGGAAGGTTTTAAGTATTGGTGATGTAAAGGCTCAAGTCCGAGTGAAGTCCCCAGTCATTGGTGTTAAAGTCCAAGTTGAGTTGCAAGTATTTATTTTTTATTTTGTCAAGTCAAGTCTAAATTAATGAAATTTGTGAGTCAAGTTTGACTGGAGTACAAATCATGTGACTCAAGTCCACGCCTCTGGTGAAGGGGGTATTTAAACTAAAATTGATTGTTACGTATCTTTTTAAATTCTAGCAGAGGAATCCAATTTTGTGACTGTGTCATTTGAAACAAATTTACTAAGGATTTACTGGGGCTTTACACACCACCATGTCATCATGGCTTTGGGAATATTTGATGCCGTCCAATTAAGCAGTTTCACCAAAGTCATCAGCACCATCTGGAATCAGTGTGGGGCTACACATGAATATAAACTTTCACTGTAGTGGTGGAAGTCAACGTAGCCATGATGGATCAGCCAGTGAAAAAGAGGGAGGCACAGTAATGATGCCTCAACATCATTACAAAAAAGGGGTTGATTTATTTCCCCACCTATTATACAGTAGTTTTTTTTCTGATTGATGCATTGTTTATTGTGCATATTGTGACCAGTTGATAGATTGGAGCTTCCCTATAGAGTCATGGTTTGTTTTAGTAAAGAACTATTTTCAGCCTGCTGCTATACATTATTATGTTGTCTCTGTCACCTCTTCACAATGTGCTAGTGCGTTGCTTTGTCAGCATGCGCGCTGGTAGCCAAGGCAGAATAGCTGTTAATATATAGCTGTGTATTAGCAGGGTCAGAGCCAGCGGCGGCAGCAGTGTGTCCGGGGTGTGGAGGCTGCCGGCTGCTGTTTGCCACACAATTCAAGGCCAATTAGCCTGCAATGAAAAGCTAATGAGAGGGTGTTTAGAGCTGACAGTAAGTGGGGCTTCTCTGTGGAGAATGATAGTGTTTTTCTGTGTCCCTATCCCTTGTGGTGTGTGTGTGTGTGTGTGTGTGTGTGTGTGTGTGTGTGTATGAGCATCTGTGGCAAACATTTAGCAGACACAGGCTTGTGGGGTTTCCTTGTATAGAAACAACATGGCAATTATGTACTTAAGAAGAAGCAGATGAATTTAAATGATTTCAATTTCCAGGGTGTCTACAGTTTCTTCAAAGGAATCTAAAATTTTAGAAGAATTATTTACAGCTTAAACTTATCCGGAACCAGTGGTACAACTAAGCATTGCTCAAACGAACAAAACTTTTTCCTGAGTTTGTGTTACAGTGATTCTGTATATGTCAGTTTGACAAATAATCACTTCTTCTAAAACACTCCAGAGCTTACAGTATTACATCTTTTTCAGCCAGTGGAGTTTGTATGGCTCCTTTCACAAACCCCCCACTAACATCCACTAACATCTGTCTTTTGTATGCAATGAGAAAGGTTACAATCAGCATTCACACCTGGGTCAGGTGACTCTGCATTAGTTTAGTTTAGTTTAGTTTAGTTTAGTTTAGTTATTAGGATCCCCATTAGCTCCTGCATTGCAGCAGCTATTCTTCCTGAGGTCCATAACAACTTTACCATTGTGAAAGTGCACAAAAACAGCTCACACAGTGAGCAAAATAACAGGACTAGACTAAAACGCAGACACAGACAAACAAGACATTGCCTACTAATAATAAGATAAGATATAGTTTTTCATGATTACATTTGGTAAGTAACGCCCAGTTTGGGGCTAAATTTTGCTCAGATTACCTGATGTTCCATTACTGTAATATTACACAAGTATTTACATAATGCTGTACATTCACATTTGTATGCTTCCCTACACACATTACATGTACATTAAAAGGAATAGTTCTTAGGAAAAACAATAACTTCACCATGCATGAAGTTCATCACAGTGTATGAAATTACCAATTAAATGTCCCTGCACCACACACAAAGACAGACCGTTCACATCCTGAGACACATGACACAGTCAAACTTACCTTTGATATTAATAAATTAGGCTTTGACATCTATACTTGGTCTGTTTAATGGATAATCAAAGTCTTTGTCAAAAGGTACTGCTTCAATATAATTTTAAATCCAGCTTTATTGTTTTCCTGTGTGATGTGTTGAAGGAGTGAATTCCATTCATAAATACCTCATACATTATTGTACGTTTTATTAAGTTTGTTCTTACTGTTGGTAATACAAAGTTTCCTCTTGTAGCCTGTCTTGTAGGGTAGTCATGTCTAACTGAACTAAAAGATATTTTTACCTCGGCCAAGGAGGTTATGTTTTCGCCAGCATTGGTCTGTTTGTTTGTCTGCAAATTAACTCAAAAAGTTGGATACTCAGATTTTGATGAAATTTTCAGGAAAGGTGGATAATGGGAGAAGGAACAGATAATACAATTTTGGTGGTGATCGGTTGAAGCAAAGTGGATAAAATAATAAATAAAGTCTATCATCTGACAGCCTCAGCAGCAATTCCAATTTCTAAAAAAATAGACATCAATATGTCTGAAAATATCTGATTCAGAGGGGGTAATCTCTCAAGACAGATTCTGCAGTTTACATTGTAGAATCTGTTGGCAGCCCTGTGTGAAAGACGACTACAAGGGGGGTGCGAGGGCGGGGCTTTGAGTTTGAACGATGCTGTGCTTTAGCCAATCACAATGGAGGGGGAGGGGGGCGGGGCCGAGACGTCAACGTGAAAAAAATATTTTTTCCAGCAGGTGTCTTAGTTACAACATGATTGAGCTAACTGGAATAATTTCATGTCGTATCCGACAACAGGAGGCTTTTAACAGATGACGTCCTGATGGCTTTGCTGCTGCTGTTAGCCTGTTAGCAGTCCCTGTCAGCTGCAGCCACTGATGCTCTCTAGACATTGTGATTTCCCAAAACTGAAGAGATATCACACATAGCAACACAAAACTGCTTTGCTAGCTCAGTCATGTTGTAACGAAGATATCCGCTGGAAAAAATATACAGACCGTTTATTGAGTTACTGAGTTACTACAGACACCGCTAACGGGGCCAACAGCTAACGGTTAGCCCAGCTAGTCTACGATAATCATGTTATTAATTACAAAACGTGCACACAGAAATAGTAATGTTTGTTCAATCATTGTGGTTTTTTTTTATATATATATATAGTTAAACTCTGCTGGTTTTCTTCCTGGAAATATTTGTAAACAACAAGGCGATTCCCTGGGGGCACTGCTGGAAGTGAAGGGGTTGAGAGATCCCTGAGGCCCCTGCACTTCCGTTAGTCGAAAAACTACGGGCAGTGCCTCCAGTGGTAAAGGAAGAAGAAAAAAATCCTTTTTTTTTGTTACCGATGGATTTCCAGATTGGAGGGGGAGGGAATATCACCTACTTGGTGGAGGTCTGCACTCTCTGACTGCTTTTCTAGTTTTTTAAATAAAACCAACAGAACATTTGTAACAGATATTTCTGATGAGTACTAATAATGAGTACAGTAATATATTCTTGACATGTACCCAAGCAAAATTATTATGCATTGCAACCACATTTGATCTGTATCCACAGTCACAGGTGTTTATCGGCTCCAACATCACACAACATCCGGGTAGCCCCTTTACCAGCGAGATGCAATTATGCCCCACTGCAAAATACTGTCTACGGTCTGTCTCTGTCCAAGCAGGACTCAAACATCAATCCAAATTAGTCTTCAGTTTGAAAGACAGACTGAATAGGTAATATATAATAAAGAAGTTAACACTGTAACATTTTCACAGGCCTCCTGCTGTCTACTGTTTAGTAACCTGTTTTTCAGCCTGTTTGTGATGTTGAATGTGACATACTAGGAAAAAAAAAACAGAGAGGCATGTTCGTCTGTTGCAGAGCAGTGTACACATTTGTAGTCAAATGGCAATGGGAAAGGAGTCTATAGCCTATTTTTAGTGGATTTTCCTGTGTTTAAAAAACCTGCGTACATGTGCTGATTTTGGTGGAAAAGGAGATATGTCAGGCTGAATGACACTGGCATGTTCTGTAGTATGGAAAAGCCTCTGCTTAAGTAGGAATTTATGAAACAATTAAATATCAGGATTCAAAGGAATAAATTCAATGCTATATGAGGCCATAATATCCTTTAAGGTTGTATTTTGTCGTATCTCTTTAGTGATGTCTGTGATTGTCTCTGATGCCGCATGCGGTTTTGTTTTGTCAGGTTACTTTTGTTTTTCTTTGTCCCTGCTGTACTCCAGGGGGTATTCCATCAATGTAGCTATCCAGACTAAGGTGTAATCTTGAAGTTTGACTAAAAGCCAACCCCCAGTCTAGCGCCAACCCATTCCATCAAGTGAAATCAGCTGGCTCCAATTGACGCTAATTCAAGCCTCAACTCATGCACACACCCAGGGAAAATAAAAAAAAGCCCACACTAGTCGAGTGCCGAAAATGTTGCAAAATGTCAAAAAGCAAAGGAAAGGAGTGAGCGGAGGCTTTTTCTGCAGCGGAGCAAACGCTCCTTATGGAAGTGTATGAGGACTATAAGGACATAATTAAGAAAAAGGCAATACTGCAGCAATTAATAAAGCAAGGGAGGTGGCGTGGCGGATGCAAGTGACAAAGAAAATTCAGTATTTCAGCATAATATCATGTTATATAAATCCTGCATCAAAAGGACAAAATATATGTATCTAAGAACACCTATTAAATCTAACAATTAAAGTATGCCTAATGAAATTCACCACGTGTAAATTAATTAATTAATTAGTGATAGACTCACATTTACCTACTGATTCCTATGTAAATTTCAGATGATGCATTTAATCAAACTATTTTATGTGAATCATTGCATTTATCACATAGCTGAGTGTAGATTTTGACATTTCCGAAATGATCAGTTTATAGGAAATAATCACATTACATTTATCTGTTGATTGTAGAAAATGACATTTAGCAAATCCATCAGTTCAGTGGAGATGAGGAAAACGATTAAGTGAATGCAGGTGATAGTGAATCAATTATCTATTTCTCATCATTTGTGAGTCAACTGTAAGCTCTATCCCTGATTATATCAATATAAGGAAAATCCCCTTAAATGTATGGAATGTGCTATAAGATTAGGAACAGACAAACCACAATGGTGTGTGTCCCATTTTAATGTGGTTGCTTTGTGTCATGGTTAATTCATAAATATAAAAGATAACCATATGTTAATGTGATCATTTCAAGCCCTACGCATGATGTATGGTGATGCTAGAAATAATCAAAATGAATAGAAAATACACCCTTTTTACCTCTCTGCAAACAGTTGCCTTACTAAGTCTCTCAGCATCACCAACACTATACAGGAATGTACCGCTAGCAAAGAACCTCAGTGCAATACAGACTGACTGCACAGTGGTCAGAGACGACGTGTGACCTTTATAATGTGTGGTTCCAGCAAACTGCACAGATACCGAACCAGTGCCTCTCCCACAGATAGGAGTCTGTCTGTATCAATGGGTTGGTCCTGTCCTGGAAGACCCGTGGGGCTGGTGGTGGTTGGAAGGCCCACTGAACAATGTGGGCCTCCTCATCAGCAGGATCCTCGATGAAGGGGCATGCCATTATTTCCTAATCTACTCTTTCTTGCTCGGTCTCTGTGTCTCTCTGGGTGTGTCCC